>NW_025536348.1:10000-61373 GCF_020615455.1 Coregonus clupeaformis
GGAACACAAGCATTTCACTACATCCGGAATAACATCTGGTAAATATGTGTATGTGACCAATAACATTTGATTTGATTTGACACACACACATATACACACACACACACACACACACAGGCGAGGCACAGCTGATTCAGCCATGTGGTGGGGTGGTTATAACACCTTAATCAGAGTGGAGTATTCAGCCAGGTGGTGGTTATAACACCTTAATCAGAGTGGAGTATTCAGCCAGGTGGTGGTTATAACACCTTAATCAGAGTGGAGTATTCAGCCAGGTGGTGGTTATAACACCTTAATCAGAGTGGAGTATTCAGCCAGGTGGTGGTTATAACACCTTAATCAGAGTGGAGTATTCAGCCAGGTGGTGGGATGGTTATAACACCTTAATCAGAGTGGAGTATTCAGCCAGGTGGTGGTTATAACACCTTAATCAGAGTGGAGTATTCAGCCAGGTGGTGGGGTGGTTATAACACCTTAATCAGAGTGGAGTATTCAGCCAGGTGGTGGTTATAACACCTTAATCAGAGTGGAGTATTCAGCCAGGTGGTGGTTATAACACCTTAATCAGAGTGGAGTATTCAGCCAGGTGGTGGGATGGTTATAACACCTTAATCAGAGTGGAGTATTCAGCCAGGTGGTGGGGTGGTTATAACACCTTAATCAGAGTGGAGTATTCAGCCAGGTGGTGGGGTGGTTGTAACACCTTAATCAGAGTGGAGTATTCAGCCAGGTGGTGGTTATAACACCTTAATCAGAGTGGAGTATTCAGCCAGGCGGTGGTTATAACACCTTAATCAGAGTGGAGTATTCAGCCAGGTGGTGGGGTGGTTATAACACCTTAATCAGAGTGGAGTATTCAGCCAGGCGGTGGGGTGGTTATAACACCTTAATCAGAGTGGAGTATTCAGCCAGGCGGGTGCGGTGGTATAACACCTTAATCAGAGTGGAGTATTCAGCCAGGTGGTGGGGTGGTTATAACACCTTAATCAGAGTGGAGTATTCAGCCAGGTGGTGGGGTGGTTATAACACCTTAATCAGAGTGGAGTATTCAGCCAGGTGGTGGTTATAACACCTTAATCAGAGTGGAGTATTCAGCCAGGTGGTGGGTGGTTATAACACCTTAATCAGAGTGGAGTATTCAGCCAGGTGGTGGTTATAACACCTTAATCAGAGTGGAGTATTCAGCCAGGTAGTGGGGTGGTTATAACACCTTAATCAGAGTGGAGTTTTCAGCCAGGTGGTGCGGTGGTATAACACCTTAATCAGAGTGGAGTATTCAGCCAGGTAGTGGGTGGTTATAACACCTTAATCAGAGTGGAGTATTCAGCCAGGTGGTGGTTATAACACCTTAATCAGAGTGGAGTATTCAGCCAGGTGTTGGTTATAACACCTTAATCAGAGTGGAGTGTTCAGCCAGGTGGTGGGGTGGTTATAACACCTTAATCAGAGTGGAGTATTCAGCCAGGTGGTGGGGTGGTTATAACACCTTAATCAGAGTGGCGTATTAAGCCAGGCGGTGCGGTGGTTATAACACCTTAATCAGAGTGGAGTTTTCAGCCAGGCGGTGCGGTGGTATAACACCTTAATCAGAGTGGAGTATTCAGCCAGGTAGTGGGGTGGTTATAACACCTTAATCAGAGTGGAGTATTCAGCCAGGTGGTGGTTATAACACCTTAATCAGAGTGGCGTATTAAGCCAGGCGGTGCGGTGGTTATAACACCTTAATCAGAGTGGAGTTTTCAGCCAGGCGGTGCGGTGGTATAACACCTTAATCAGAGTGAAGTATTCACCCAGGCGGTGGGGTGGTTATAACACCTTAATCAGAGTGGAGTATTCAGCCAGGTGGTGGTTATAACACCTTAATCAGAGTGGAGTATTCAGCCAGGTGGTGGTTATAACACCTTAATCAGAGTGGCGTATTTAGCCAGGCGGTGCGGTGGTTATAACACCTTAATCAGAGTGGAGTTTTCAGCCAGGCGGTGCGGTGGTATAACACCTTAATCAGAGTGAAGTATTCAGCCAGGCGGTGGGGTGTTTATAACACCTTAATCAGAGTGGAGTATTCAGCCAGGTGGTGGGGTGGTTATAACACCTTAATCAGAGTGAAGTATTCAGCCAGGTGGTGGGGTGGTTATAACACCTTAATCAGAGTGGCGTATTCAGCCAGGTGGTGGTTATAACACCTTAATCAGAGTGGAGTATTCAGCCAGGCGGTGGGGTGGTTATAACACCTTAATCAGAGTGGAGTATTCAGCCAGGTGGTGGGGTGGTTATAACACCTTAATCAGAGTGGAGTATTCAGCCAGGTGGTGGGGTGGTTATAACACCTTAATCAGAGTGGAGTTTTCAGCCAGGTGGTGGTTATAACACCTTAATCAGAGTGGAGTATTCAGCCAGGTGGTGGTTATAACACCTTAATCAGAGTGGAGTATTCAGCCAGGTGGTGGGGTGGTTATAACACCTTAATCAGAGTGGAGTATTCAGCCAGGTGGTGGGGTGGTTATAACACCTTAATCAGTGTGGAGTATTCAGCCAGGTGGTGGGGTGGTTATAATACCTTAATCAGAGTGGAGTATTCAGCCAGGTGGTGGGGTGGTTATAACACCTTAATCAGAGTGGCGTATTCAGCCAGGTGGTGGTTATAACACCTTAATCAGAGTGGAGTATTCAGCCAGGTGGTGGGGTGGTTATAACACCTTAATCAGAGTGGAGTATTCAGCCAGGTGGTGGTTATAACACCTTAATCAGAGTGGAGTATTCAGCCAGGTGTTGGGGTGGTTATAACACCTTAATCAGAGTGGAGTATTCAGCCAGGTGGTGGTTATAACACCTTAATCAGAGTGGAGTATTCAGCCAGGTGGTGGGGTGGTTATAACACCTTAATCAGAGTGGAGTATTCAGCCAGGTGGTGGGGTGGTTATAACACCTTAATCAGAGTGGCGTATTCAGCCAGGTGGTGGTTATAACACCTTAATCAGAGTGGCGTATTCAGCCAGGTGGTGGGGTGGTTATAACACCTTAATCAGAGTGGAGTATTCAGCCAGGTGGTGGTTATAACACCTTAATCAGAGTGGAGTATTCAGCCATGCGGTGGGGTGGTTATAACACCTTAATCAGAGTGGAGTATTCAGCCAGGTGGTGGTTATAACACCTTAATCAGAGTGGAGTATTCAGTCAGGTGGTGGGGTGGTTATAACACCTTAATCAGAGTGGAGTATTCAGCCAGGTGGTGGGATGGTTATAACACCTTAATCAGAGTGGAGTATTCAGCCAGGTGGTGGGATGGTTATAACACCTTAATCAGAGTGGAGTATTCAGCCAGGTGGTGGGGTGGTTATAACACCTTAATCAGAGTGGATTATTCAGCCAGGTGGTGGGATGGTTATAACACCTTAATGAGTGGAGTATTCAGCCAGGTGGTGGGGTGGTTATAACACCTTAATCAGAGTGGAGTATTCAGCCAGGTGGTGGGGTGGTTATAACACCTTAATCAGAGTGGAGTTTTCAGCCAGGTGGTGGGGTGGTTATAACACCTTAATCAGAGTGGAGTATTCAGCCAGGCGGTGGTTATAACACCTTAATCAGAGTGGAGTATTCAGCCATGCGGTGGGGTGGTTATAACACCTTAATCAGAGTGGAGTATTCAGCCAGGCGGTGGTTATAACACCTTAATCAGAGTGGAGTATTCAGCCAGGTGGTGGGGTGGTTATAACACCTTAATCAGAGTGGAGTATTCAGCCAGGCGGTGCGGTGGTTATACCACCTTAATCAGAGTGGAGTTTTCAGCCAGGCGGTGCGGTGGTATAACACCTTAATCAGAGTGGAGTATTCAGCCAGGCGGTGGGGTGTTTATAACACCTTAATCAGAGTGGAGTATTCAGCCATGTGGTTATAACACCTTAATCAGAGTGGAGTATTCAGCCAGGTGGTGGGGTGGTTATAACACCTTAATCAGAGTGGAGTATTCAGCCAGGTGGTGGGGTGGTTATAACACCTTAATCAGAGTGGAGTATTCAGCCAGGTGGTGGTTATAACACCTTAATCAGAGTGGAGTATTCAGCCAGGTGGTGGGGTGGTTATAACACCTTAATCAGAGTGGAGTATTCAGCCAGGTGGTGGTTATAACACCTTAATCAGAGTGGAGTATTCAGCCAGGTAGTGGGGTGGTTATAACACCTTAATCAGAGTGGAGTTTTCAGCCAGGTGGTGCGGTGGTATAACACCTTAATCAGAGTGGAGTATTCAGCCAGGTAGTGGGGTGGTTATAACACCTTAATCAGAGTGGAGTATTCAGCCAGGTGGTGGTTATAACACCTTAATCAGAGTGGAGTATTCAGCCAGGTGTTGGTTATAACACCTTAATCAGAGTGGAGTGTTCAGCCAGGTGGTGGGGTGGTTATAACACCTTAATCAGAGTGGAGTATTCAGCCAGGTGGTGGGGTGGTTATAACACCTTAATCAGAGTGGCGTATTAAGCCAGGCGGTGCGGTGGTTATAACACCTTAATCAGAGTGGAGTTTTCAGCCAGGCGGTGCGGTGGTATAACACCTTAATCAGAGTGGAGTATTCAGCCAGGTAGTGGGGTGGTTATAACACCTTAATCAGAGTGGAGTATTCAGCCAGGTGGTGGTTATAACACCTTAATCAGAGTGGCGTATTAAGCCAGGCGGTGCGGTGGTTATAACACCTTAATCAGAGTGGAGTTTTCAGCCAGGCGGTGCGGTGGTATAACACCTTAATCAGAGTGAAGTATTCACCCAGGCGGTGGGGTGGTTATAACACCTTAATCAGAGTGGAGTATTCAGCCAGGTGGTGGTTATAACACCTTAATCAGAGTGGAGTATTCAGCCAGGTGGTGGTTATAACACCTTAATCAGAGTGGCGTATTGAGCCAGGCGGTGCGGTGGTTATAACACCTTAATCAGAGTGGAGTTTTCAGCCAGGCGGTGCGGTGGTATAACACCTTAATCAGAGTGAAGTATTCAGCCAGGCGGTGGGGTGGTTATAACACCTTAATCAGAGTGGAGTATTCAGCCAGCTGGTGGTTATAACACCTTAATCAGAGTGGAGTATTCAGCCAGGTAGTGGGGTGGTTATAACACCTTAATCAGAGTGGAGTATTCAACCAGGTGATGGTTATAACACCTTAATCAGAGTGGAGTATTCAGCCAGGTGGTGGGGTGGTTATAACACCTTAATCAGAGTGGAGTATTCAGCCAGGTGTTGGTTATAACACCTTAATCAGAGTGGAGTATTCAGCCAGGTGATGGTTATAACACCTTAATCAGAGTGGAGTATTCAGCCAGGTGGTGGGGTGGTTATAACACCTTAATCAGAGTGGAGTATTCAGCCAGGTGATGGTTATAACACCTTAATCAGAGTGGAGTATTCAGCCAGGTGGTGGTTATAACACCTTAATCAGAGTGGAGTATTCAGCCAGGTGATGGTTATAACACCTTAATCAGAGTGGAGTATTCAGCCAGGTGGTGGGGTGGTTATAACACCTTAATCAGAGTGGAGTATTCAGCCAGGTGGTGGGGGTGGTTATAACACCTTAATCAGAGTGGAGTATTCAGCCAGGTGGTGGGGTGGTTATACCACCTTAATCAGAGTGGAGTATTCAGCCAGGTGGTGGTTATAACACCTTAATCAGAGTGGAGTATTCAGCCAGGTGGTGGGATGGTTATAACACCTTAATCAGAGTGGAGTATTCAGCCATGCGGTGGGGTGGTTATAACACCTTAATCAGAGTGGAGTATTCAGCCAGGTGGTGGGGTGGTTATAACACCTTAATCAGAGTGGAGTATTCAGCCAGGTGGTGGTTATAACACCTTAATCAGAGTGGAGTATTCAGCCAGGTGGTGGTTATAACACCTTAATCAGAGTGGAGTATTCAGCCAGGTGGTGGTTATAACACCTTAATCCAAGTGGAGTATTCAGCCATGCGGTGCGGTGGTATAACACCTTAATCAGAGTGGCGTATTCAGCCAGGTGGTGGGGTGGTTATAACACCTTAATCAGAGTGGAGTATTCAGCCAGGTGGTGGTTATAACACCTTAATCAGAGTGGAGTATTCAGCCAGGTGGTGGTTATAACACCTTAATCAGAGTGGAGTATTCAGCCAGGTGGTGGGATGGTTATAACACCTTAATCAGAGTGGAGTATTCAGCCATGCGGTGGGGTGGTTATAACACCTTAATCAGAGTGGAGTATTCAGCCAGGTGGTGGGGTGGTTATAACACCTTAATCAGAGTGGAGTATTCAGCCAGGTGGTGGTTATAACACCTTAATCAGAGTGGAGTATTCAGCCATGTGGTGGTTATAACACCTTAATCAGAGTGGAGTATTCAGCCAGGTGGTGGTTATAACACCTTAATCAGAGTGGAGTATTCAGCCATGCGGTGCGGTGGTATAACACCTTAATCAGAGTGGCGTATTCAGCCAGGTGGTGGGGTGGTTATAACACCTTAATCAGAGTGGAGTATTCAGCCAGGTGGTGTTTATAACACCTTAATCAGAGTGGAGTATTCAGCCAGGTGGTGGGGTGGTTATAACACCTTAATCAGAGTGGAGTATTCAGCCAGGTGGTGGTTATAACACCTTAATCAGAGTGGAGTATTCAGCCAGGTGGTGGGGTGGTTATAACACCTTAATCAGAGTGGAGTATTCAGCCAGGTGGTGGGGTGGTTATAACACCTTAGTCAGAGTGGAGTATTCAGCCAGGTGGTGGTTATAACACCTTAATCAGAGTGGAGTATTCAGCCAGGTGGTGGGGTGGTATAACACCTTAATCAGAGTGGCGTATTCAGCCAGGTGGTGGTTATAACACCTTAATCAGAGTGGAGTATTCAGCCAGGTGGTGGGGTGGTTATAACACCTTAATCAGAGTGGAGTATTCAGCCAGGTGGTGGGGTGGTTATAACAACTTAATCAGAGTGGAGTATTCAGCCAGGCGGTGGTTATAACACCTTAATCAGAGTGGAGTATTCAGCCATGCGGTGGGGTGGTTATAACACCTTAATCAGAGTGGAGTATTCAGCCAGGCGGTGGTTATAACACCTTAATCAGAGTGGAGTATTCAGCCAGGTGGTGGGATGGTTATAACACCTTAATCAGAGTGGAGTATTCAGCCAGGTGGTGGGGTGGTTATAACACCTTAATCAGAGTGGATTATTCAGCCAGGTGGTGGGATGGTTATAACACCTTAATGAGTGGAGTATTCAGCCAGGTGGTGGGGTGGTTATAACACCTTAATCAGAGTGGAGTATTCAGCCAGGTGGTGGGGTGGTTATAACACCTTAATCAGAGTGGAGTATTCAGCCAGGCGGTGGTTATAACACCTTAATCAGAGTGGAGTATTCAGCCATGCGGTGGGGTGGTTATAACACCTTAATCAGAGTGGAGTATTCAGCCAGGCGGTGGTTATAACACCTTAATCAGAGTGGAGTATTCAGCCAGGTGGTGGGGTGGTTATAACACCTTAATCAGAGTGGAGTATTCAGCCAGGCGGTGCGGTGGTTATACCACCTTAATCAGAGTGGAGTTTTCAGCCAGGCGGTGCGGTGGTATAACACCTTAATCAGAGTGGAGTATTCAGCCAGGCGGTGGGGTGGTTATAACACCTTAATCAGAGTGGATTATTCAGCCAGGTGGTGGGATGGTTATAACACCTTAATGAGTGGAGTATTCAGCCAGGTGGTGGGGTGGTTATAACACCTTAATCAGAGTGGAGTATTCAGCCAGGTGGTGGGGTGGTTATAACACCTTAATCAGAGTGGATTATTCAGCCAGGTGGTGGGATGGTTATAACACCTTAATGAGTGGAGTATTCAGCCAGGTGGTGGGGTGGTTATAACACCTTAATCAGAGTGGAGTATTCAGCCAGGTGGTGGGGTGGTTATAACACCTTAATCAGAGTGGAGTATTCAGCCAGGCGGTGGTTATAACACCTTAATCAGAGTGGAGTATTCAGCCATGCGGTGGGGTGGTTATAACACCTTAATCAGAGTGGAGTATTCAGCCAGGCGGTGGTTATAACACCTTAATCAGAGTGGAGTATTCAGCCAGGTGGTGGGGTGGTTATAACACCTTAATCAGAGTGGAGTATTCAGCCAGGCGGTGCGGTGGTTATACCACCTTAATCAGAGTGGAGTTTTCAGCCAGGCGGTGCGGTGGTATAACACCTTAATCAGAGTGGAGTATTCAGCCAGGCGGTGGGGTGTTTATAACACCTTAATCAGAGTGGAGTATTCAGCCATGTGGTTATAACACCTTAATCAGAGTGGAGTATTCAGCCAGGTGGTGGGGTGGTTATAACACCTTAATCAGAGTGGAGTATTCAGCCAGGTGGTGGGGGTGGTTATAACACCTTAATCAGAGTGGAGTATTCAGCCAGGTGGTGGTTATAACACCTTAATCAGAGTGGAGTATTCAGCCAGGTGGTGGGGTGGTTATAACACCTTAATCAGAGTGGAGTATTCAGCCAGGTGGTGGTTATAACACCTTAATCAGAGTGGAGTATTCAGCCAGGTAGTGGGGTGGTTATAACACCTTAATCAGAGTGGAGTTTTCAGCCAGGTGGTGCGGTGGTATAACACCTTAATCAGAGTGGAGTATTCAGCCAGGTAGTGGGGTGGTTATAACACCTTAATCAGAGTGGAGTATTCAGCCAGGTGGTGGTTATAACACCTTAATCAGAGTGGAGTATTCAGCCAGGTGTTGGTTATAACACCTTAATCAGAGTGGAGTGTTCAGCCAGGTGGTGGGGTGGTTATAACACCTTAATCAGAGTGGAGTATTCAGCCAGGTGGTGGGGTGGTTATAACACCTTAATCAGAGTGGCGTATTAAGCAAGCGATGCGGTGGTTATAACACCTTAATCAGAGTGGAGTTTTCAGCCAGGCGGTGCGGTGGTATAACACCTTAATCAGAGTGGAGTATTCAGCCAGGTAGTGGGGTGGTTATAACACCTTAATCAGAGTGGAGTATTCAGCCAGGTGGTGGTTATAACACCTTAATCAGAGTGGCGTATTAAGCCAGGCGGTGCGGTGGTTATAACACCTTAATCAGAGTGGAGTTTTCAGCCAGGCGGTGCGGTGGTATAACACCTTAATCAGAGTGAAGTATTCACCCAGGCGGTGGGGTGGTTATAACACCTTAATCAGAGTGGAGTATTCAGCCAGGTGGTGGTTATAACACCTTAATCAGAGTGGAGTATTCAGCCAGGTGGTGGTTATAACACCTTAATCAGAGTGGCGTATTAAGCCAGGCGGTGCGGTGGTTATAACACCTTAATCAGAGTGGAGTTTTCAGCCAGGCGGTGCGGTGGTATAACACCTTAATCAGAGTGAAGTATTCAGCCAGGCGGTGGGGTGGTTATAACACCTTAATCAGAGTGGAGTATTCAGCCAGCTGGTGGTTATAACACCTTAATCAGAGTGGAGTATTCAGCCAGGTAGTGGGGTGGTTATAACACCTTAATCAGAGTGGAGTATTCAGCCAGGTGATGGTTATAACACCTTAATCAGAGTGGAGTATTCAGCCAGGTGGTGGGGTGGTTATAACACCTTAATCAGAGTGGAGTATTCAGCCAGGTGTTGGTTATAACACCTTAATCAGAGTGGAGTATTCAGCCAGGTGATGGTTATAACACCTTAATCAGAGTGGAGTATTCAGCCAGGTGGTGGGGTGGTTATAACACCTTAATCAGAGTGGAGTATTCAGCCAGGTGATGGTTATAACACCTTAATCAGAGTGGAGTATTCAGCCAGGTGGTGGTTATAACACCTTAATCAGAGTGGAGTATTCAGCCAGGTGATGGTTATAACACCTTAATCAGAGTGGAGTATTCAGCCAGGTGGTGGGGTGGTTATAACACCTTAATCAGAGTGGAGTATTCAGCCAGGTGGTGGGGTGGTTATAACACCTTAATCAGAGTGGAGTATTCAGCCAGGTGGTGGGGTGGTTATACCACCTTAATCAGAGTGGAGTATTCAGCCAGGTGGTGGTTATAACACCTTAATCAGAGTGGAGTATTCAGCCAGGTGGTGGGATGGTTATAACACCTTAATCAGAGTGGAGTATTCAGCCATGCGGTGGGGTGGTTATAACACCTTAATCAGAGTGGAGTATTCAGCCAGGTGGTGGGGGTGGTTATAACACCTTAATCAGAGTGGAGTATTCAGCCAGGTGGTGGTTATAACACCTTAATCAGAGTGGAGTATTCAGCCAGGTGGTGGTTATAACACCTTAATCAGAGTGGAGTATTCAGCCAGGTGGTGGTTATAACACCTTAATCAGAGTGGAGTATTCAGCACATGCGGTGCGGTGGTATAACACCTTAATCAGAGTGGCGTATTCAGCCAGGTGGTGGGGTGGTTATAACACCTTAATCAGAGTGGAGTATTCAGCCAGGTGGTGGTTATAACACCTTAATCAGAGTGGAGTATTCAGCCAGGTGGTGGTTATAACACCTTAATCAGAGTGGAGTATTCAGCCAGGTGGTGGGATGGTTATAACACCTTAATCAGAGTGGAGTATTCAGCCATGCGGTGGGGTGGTTATAACACCTTAATCAGAGTGGAGTATTCAGCCAGGTGGTGGGGTGGTTATAACACCTTAATCAGAGTGGAGTATTCAGCCAGGTGGTGGTTATAACACCTTAATCAGAGTGGAGTATTCAGCCATGTGGTGGTTATAACACCTTAATCAGAGTGGAGTATTCAGCCAGGTGGTGGTTATAACACCTTAATCAGAGTGGAGTATTCAGCCATGCGGTGCGGTGGTATAACACCTTAATCAGAGTGGCGTATTCAGCCAGGTGGTGGGGTGGTTATAACACCTTAATCAGAGTGGAGTATTCAGCCAGGTGGTGTTTATAACACCTTAATCAGAGTGGAGTATTCAGCCAGGTGGTGGGGTGGTTATAACACCTTAATCAGAG
Organism: Coregonus clupeaformis; assembly: GCF_020615455.1. Lineage (NCBI taxonomy): Eukaryota > Metazoa > Chordata > Actinopteri > Salmoniformes > Salmonidae > Coregonus > Coregonus clupeaformis. The sequence goes on from NW_025536348.1 coordinate 20,943, forward strand.
TGGAGTATTCAGCCAGGTGGTGGTTATAACACCTTAATCAGAGTGGAGTATTCAGCCAGGTGGTGGGGTGGTTATAACACCTTAATCAGAGTGGAGTATTCAGCCAGGTGGTGGGGTGGTTATAACACCTTAATCAGAGTGGAGTATTCAGCCAGGTGGTGGTTATAACACCTTAATCAGAGTGGAGTATTCAGCCAGGTGGTGGGGTGGTATAACACCTTAATCAGAGTGGCGTATTCAGCCAGGTGGTGGTTATAACACCTTAATCAGAGTGGAGTATTCAGCCAGGTGGTGGGGTGGTTATAACACCTTAATCAGAGTGGAGTATTCAGCCAGGTGGTGGGGTGGTTATAACACCTTAATCAGAGTGGAGTATTCAGCCAGGCGGTGGTTATAACACCTTAATCAGAGTGGAGTATTCAGCCATGCGGTGGGGTGGTTATAACACCTTAATCAGAGTGGAGTATTCAGCCAGGCGGTGGTTATAACACCTTAATCAGAGTGGAGTATTCAGCCAGGTGGTGGGGTGGTTATAACACCTTAATCAGAGTGGAGTATTCAGCCAGGCGGTGCGGTGGTTATACCACCTTAATCAGAGTGGAGTTTTCAGCCAGGCGGTGCGGTGGTATAACACCTTAATCAGAGTGGAGTATTCAGCCAGGCGGTGGGGTGTTTATAACACCTTAATCAGAGTGGAGTATTCAGCCATGTGGTTATAACACCTTAATCAGAGTGGAGTATTCAGCCAGGTGGTGGGGTGGTTATAACACCTTAATCAGAGTGGAGTATTCAGCCAGGTGGTGGGGTGGTTATAACACCTTAATCAGAGTGGAGTATTCAGCCAGGTGGTGGTTATAACACCTTAATCAGAGTGGAGTATTCAGCCAGGTGGTGGGGTGGTTATAACACCTTAATCAGAGTGGAGTATTCAGCCAGGTGGTGGTTATAACACCTTAATCAGAGTGGAGTATTCAGCCAGGTAGTGGGGTGGTTATAACACCTTAATCAGAGTGGAGTTTTCAGCCAGGTGGTGCGGTGGTATAACACCTTAATCAGAGTGGAGTATTCAGCCAGGTAGTGGGGTGGTTATAACACCTTAATCAGAGTGGAGTATTCAGCCAGGTGGTGGTTATAACACCTTAATCAGAGTGGAGTATTCAGCCAGGTGTTGGTTATAACACCTTAATCAGAGTGGAGTGTTCAGCCAGGTGGTGGGGTGGTTATAACACCTTAATCAGAGTGGAGTATTCAGCCAGGTGGTGGGGTGGTTATAACACCTTAATCAGAGTGGCGTATTAAGCCAGGCGGTGCGGTGGTTATAACACCTTAATCAGAGTGGAGTTTTCAGCCAGGCGGTGCGGTGGTATAACACCTTAATCAGAGTGGAGTATTCAGCCAGGTAGTGGGGTGGTTATAACACCTTAATCAGAGTGGAGTATTCAGCCAGGTGGTGGTTATAACACCTTAATCAGAGTGGCGTATTAAGCCAGGCGTGCGGTGGTTATAACACCTTAATCAGAGTGGAGTTTTCAGCCAGGCGGTGCGGTGGTATAACACCTTAATCAGAGTGAAGTATTCACCCAGGCGGTGGGGTGGTTATAACACCTTAATCAGAGTGGAGTATTCAGCCAGGTGGTGGTTATAACACCTTAATCAGAGTGGAGTATTCAGCCAGGTGGTGGTTATAACACCTTAATCAGAGTGGCGTATTAAGCCAGGCGGTGCGGTGGTTATAACACCTTAATCAGAGTGGAGTTTTCAGCCAGGCGGTGCGGTGGTATAACACCTTAATCAGAGTGAAGTATTCAGCAAGGCGGTGGGGTGGTTATAACACCTTAATCAGAGTGGAGTATTCAGCCAGCTGGTGGTTATAACACCTTAATCAGAGTGGAGTATTCAGCCAGGTAGTGGGGTGGTTATAACACCTTAATCAGAGTGGAGTATTCAGCCAGGTGATGGTTATAACACCTTAATCAGAGTGGAGTATTCAGCCAGGTGGTGGGGTGGTTATAACACCTTAATCAGAGTGGAGTATTCAGCCAGGTGTTGGTTATAACACCTTAATCAGAGTGGAGTATTCAGCCAGGTGATGGTTATAACACCTTAATCAGAGTGGAGTATTCAGCCAGGTGGTGGGGTGGTTATAACACCTTAATCAGAGTGGAGTATTCAGCCAGGTGATGGTTATAACACCTTAATCAGAGTGGAGTATTCAGCCAGGTGGTGGTTATAACACCTTAATCAGAGTGGAGTATTCAGCCAGGTGATGGTTATAACACCTTAATCAGAGTGGAGTATTCAGCCAGGTGGTGGGGTGGTTATAACACCTTAATCAGAGTGGAGTATTCAGCCAGGTGGTGGGGTGGTTATAACACCTTAATCAGAGTGGAGTATTCAGCCAGGTGGTGGGGTGGTTATAACACCTTAATCAGAGTGGATTATTCAGCCAGGTGGTGGTTATAACACCTTAATCAGAGTGGAGTATTCAGCCAGGTGGTGGTTATAACACCTTAATCAGAGTGGAGTATTCAGCCAGGTGGTGGTTATAACACCTTAATCAGAGTGGAGTATTCAGCCATGCGGTGCGGTGGTATAACACCTTAATCAGAGTGGCGTATTCAGCCAGGTGGTGGGGTGGTTATAACACCTTAATCAGAGTGGAGTATTCAGCCAGGTGGTGGTTATAACACCTTAATCAGAGTGGAGTATTCAGCCAGGTGGTGGTTATAACACCTTAATCAGAGTGGAGTATTCAGCCAGGTGGTGGGATGGTTATAACACCTTAATCAGAGTGGAGTATTCAGCCATGCGGTGGGGTGGTTATAACACCTTAATCAGAGTGGAGTATTCAGCCAGGTGGTGGGGTGGTTATAACACCTTAATCAGAGTGGAGTATTCAGCCAGGTGGTGGTTATAACACCTTAATCAGAGTGGAGTATTCAGCCATGTGGTGGTTATAACACCTTAATCAGAGTGGAGTATTCAGCCAGGTGGTGGTTATAACACCTTAATCAGAGTGGAGTATTCAGCCATGCGGTGCGGTGGTATAACACCTTAATCAGAGTGGCGTATTCAGCCAGGTGGTGGGGTGGTTATAACACCTTAATCAGAGTGGAGTATTCAGCCAGGTGGTGTTTATAACACCTTAATCAGAGTGGAGTATTCAGCCAGGTGGTGGGGTGGTTATAACACCTTAATCAGAGTGGAGTATTCAGCCAGGTGGTGGTTATAACACCTTAATCAGAGTGGAGTATTCAGCCAGGTGGTGGGGTGGTTATAACACCTTAATCAGAGTGGAGTATTCAGCCAGGTGGTGGGGTGGTTATAACACCTTAATCAGAGTGGAGTATTCAGCCAGGTGGTGGTTATAACACCTTAATCAGAGTGGAGTATTCAGCCAGGTGGTGGGGTGGTATAACACCTTAATCAGAGTGGCGTATTCAGCCAGGTGGTGGTTATAACACCTTAATCAGAGTGGCGTATTCAGCCAGGCGGTGGGGTGGTTATAACACCTTAATCAGAGTGGAGTATTCAGCCAGTTGGTGGTTATAACACCTTAATCAGAGTGGAGTATTCAGCCAGGTGGTGGGGTGGTTATAACACCTTAATCAGAGTGGAGTATTCAGCCAGGTGGTGGTTATAACACCTTAATCAGAGTGGCGTATTCAGCCAGGTGGTGGGGTGGTATAACACCTTAATCAGAGTGGCGTATTCAGCCAGGTGGTGGGGTGGTATAACACCTTAATCAGAGTGGCGTATTGGTCCTCTGTAGCTCAGCTGGTAGAGCACGGCGCTTGTAACGCCAAGGTAGTGGGTTCGATCCCCGGGACCACCCATACACAAAAAAAATTATGCACGCATGACTGTAAGTCGCTTTGGATAAAAGCGTCTGCTAAATGGCATATTATTATTATATTATTATTCAGCCAGGTGGTGGTTATAACACCTTAATCAGAGTGGAGTATTCAGCCAGGTGGTGGTTATAACACCTTAATCAGAGTGGAGTATTCAGCCAGGTGGTGGTTATAACACCTTAATCAGAGTGGAGTATTCAGCCAGGTGGTGGTTATAACCACCAAGACCTCAGAAAAAAAATTGTAGACCTCCATAAGTCTGGTTCATCCTTGGGAGCAATTTCCAAACGCCTGAAGGTACCATCTGTATAAACAATAGTATGCAAGTATAAACACCATGGGACCACACAGCCATCATACCGCTCAGGGAGGAGACGCGTTCTGTCTCCAAGAGATGAACGTACTTCGGTGCGAAAAGTGCAAATCAATCCCAGAACAACAGCAAAGGACCTTGTGAAGATGCTGGAGGAAACAGGTACAAAAGTATCTATATCCACAGTAAAAACGAGTCCTATATCGACATAACCTGAAAGGCCGCTCAGCAAGGAAGAAGCCACTGTTCCAAAACCGCCATAAAAAAGCCAGACTACGGTTTGCAACTGCACATGGGGACAAAGATGGTACTTTTTGGAGAAATGACCATTGTTATGTTTTCTCCACATACAGCTTATAGCTCCACCATACCACTATGATACGTATCAGTGGGGATTAAGAAGAAGTGGCGTAAAGTACTTCAGTAAAAAATACTTTAAAGTACTACTTAAGTAGTTTTTTTGGGGGGTATCAGTACTTTACTTTACTATTTATATATTTTTTAAACTTTTACTTCACTACATTCCTTAAGGAAATAATGTACTTTTTATTCCATACATTTTGCCTAACACCCAGAAATTATTAATAATAAAGTACTCGTTACATTTTGAGTGCTTAGCTGGACAGGAGAATGGTCAAATGGATGCACATATCAAGAGAACATCCCTGGTCATCCCTACTGCCTCTGATCTGTCGCGGTTAGCAAATGTACCTCAACATGCCCCTTGCTTGTGCTAGAAGGCAGAGTGCTCGCTGCTGGTTGATGAATCTGACAATGAATGTACACACATGCTTGGTTTGTAAATGATGTCTGAGTGTTGGAGCGTGCCCCCTGGCTATCCGTAAATTTAAAAAAACAAGAAAATGGTGACGTCTGGATTTCATAATATAAGGAACATTTAAATAAATTTTTTGTTGTGGTGCCATATTCTTTCCATTTTTTAATAATGGATTTAATGGTGCTCTGTGGGATGTTCAAAGTTTCAGATATTTTTTTATAACCCAACCCTGATCTGTACTTCTCCACAACTTTGTCCCTGACCTGTTTGGAGAGCTCCTTGGTCTTCATGGTGCAGCTTGCTTGGTGGTGCCCCTTGCTTAGTGGTGTTGCAGACTCTGGGGCCTTTCAGAACAGGTGTATATATACTGAGATCATGTGACACTTAGATTGCACACAGGTGGACTTTATTTAACTAATTATGTTACTTCTGAAGGTAATTGGTTGCACTAGATCTTATTTAGGGGCTTCATAGCAAAGGGGGTGAATACATATGCACGCACCACTTTTCCGTTATTTATTATTTAGAAAAAATTTTAACAAGTTATTTTTTTCATTTCACTTCACCAATTTGGACTATTTTGTGTACGTCCATTACATGAAATCCAAATAAAAATACATTTGAATTACAGGTTGTAATGCAACAAAATAGGAAAAACGCCAAAGGGGATGAATAATTTTGCAAGACACTGTATATAGACCAAGCAACAGGGCTAAGTAGGCTACCCATTGGACTGAACCACAACGTCAGGATTGTAGTTTACATTTAAGTCATTTAGCAGACGCTCTTATCCAGAGCGACTTACAGTTAGTGAGTGCATACATTATTTTTTACATACAGGCCCCCCGTGGGAATCGAACCCACAACCCTGGCGTTGCAAACGCCATGCTCTACCAACTGAGCTACATCCCCTGCCGGCCATTCCCTCCCCCTACCCTGGACGACGCTGGGCCAATTGATGCGCCGTCCCCATGGGGGTCTCCCGGTCGCGGCCCGGCTACGACAGAGCCTGGATGCCGAATGGATGGTTCTCAAAATCTATGAAGTGTCAAAATGTACAGTGTGGGCCTTGATAAGATCTTTGAGTTAGGCTGCAGATCCTGGACAAACTCTCTGAACGGTTCTTTTGTTCCACAACAGCGGAACGTTTGGAGCCCCCCCTGGACCACATACTTCACCACAGCTTTGTCGATGGATTTTTTTGAGACACTTGTCTTCAGTAATGAGCTCCGCTTGATGGTGGAGGGAGTCTTTAGGGGCATGTTTTCTCTTCAGTGTGTTTGCCATCAGTTCTCCATACTTCTTAAGATGGTGCTCGTGCTTCTACATCGGCATTGCTTTGCTGTTTGGGGGTCTTAGTTCTGGGTTTCTGCATAAGCACTTTGTGACATCTGCTTTATAAATACGTTTGATTGATTTCTCTGAAAGAAGAAGGAAAAGAGAAAGACTGTTACTTAGCAACATAACTACCATCACTGTCACGCCCTGGCTCTGGGGACTATTATGGGTGTTCGTTTCTATGTTTAGTGTTCTATGTTTCATGTTCTAGTTCATGTGTTTCTATGTTTGGCCGGGGTGGTTCCCAATCAGAGGCAGCTGTGGCTTGTTGTCTCTGACTGGGAACCCATACTTAGGCAGCCTGTTTTGCACTTGTCATTGTGTGGGATCTTGTTCCGGAGAGGTTTGTGTTTTGTTAACCGTAGGGCGTCACGTTATCGTTTGTTGTTTTGTCATTGTTGTTAAAGTACTCATTAAAAGATGTACGCATATCACGCTGCGCCTTGGTCTGCCTCTTATGACGATCGTGCCAAATACTAAAGCTAAAAACAACATTAGTTAAGTGAGAGTTTGTGACCACCATTTAATATTACAATGAGGAAAAAACTATGTTAATTGATCTAGCTAGTAGGTTATGTCAATAATTGAAGTCTACAGTAATTAGCTAGGTAAGTACAACTTTATCAACTAACACAAGGAATAAAATGGCTAATTTACACCCGAAAGCTAAAAATTAGTTAGCTAGTTAGCTTGACCAGGTGTTTAGAGAAAAGGTATTTGGCTAGACTAACGTTAGCTGACTAAAATGTGCCCAGATTCGGGAAACTACTAGTTAGCTAGCTTGTTAACAAGTTAGCTCGTGTCAGTTTAGTTAGATTGAGTTAGCTAACAAAGCTTCCGAAACTGGGCACATTTTAGCCAGCTAAAGTAGGTAGCTACTAGCTAGTGAACTATTTAGGTATATAGGATTAGCTAGCATCAACTAACACTGCTTGTTGCATTAGCAAATGGAAGGCCCAGTCTCTGTTAGATTAGAGGGTAGGAAGGCCCAGTCTCTGTTAGATTAGCGGGTAGGAAGGCCCAGTCTCTGTTAGATTAGCGGGTAGAAGGCCCAGTCTCTGTTAGATTAGCGGGTAGGAAGGCCCAGTCTCTGATAGATTAGTGGGTAGGAAGGCCCAATCTCTGTTAGATTAGCGGGTAGGAAGGCCCAGTCTCTGTTAGATTAGAGGGTAGGAAGGCCCAATCTCTGTTAGATTAGAGGGTAGGAAGGCCCAGTCTCTGTTAGATTAGTGGGTAGGAAGGCCCAGTCTCTGTTAGATTAGTGGGTAGGAAGGCCCAGTCTCTGTTAGATTAGAGGGTAGGAAGGCCCAGTCTCTGTTAGATTAGAGGGTAGGAAGGCCCAGTCTCTGTTAGATTAGTGGGTAGGAAGGCCCAGTCTCTGTTAGATTAGTGGGTAGGAAGGTCCAGTCTCTGTTAGATTAGAGGGTAGGAAGGCCCAGTCTCTGTTAGATTAGTGGGTAGGAAGGCCCAGTCTCTGTTAGATTAGCGGGTAGGAAGGCCAAGTCTCTGTTAGATTAGTGGGTAGGAAGGTCCAGTCTCTGTTAGATTAGTGGGTAGGAAGGCCCAGTCTCTGATAGATTAGTGGGTAGGAAGGCCCAGTCTCTGTTAGATTAGCGGGTAGGAAAGCCCAGTCTCTGTTAGATTAGTGGGTAGGAAGGCCCAGTCTCTGATAGATTAGAGGGTAGGAAGGCCCAGTCTCTGTTAGATTAGTGGGTAGGAAGGCCCAGTCTCTGATAGATTAGTGGGTAGGAAGGCCCAGTCTCTGTTAGATTAGTGGGTAGGAAGGCCCAGTCTCTGATAGATTAGAGGGTAGGAAGGCCCAGTCTCTGTTAGATTAGAGGGTAGGAAGGCCCAGTCTCTGTTAGATTAGTGGGTAGGAAGGCCCAGTCTCTGTTAGATTAGTGGGTAGGAAGGCCCAGTCTCTGATAGATTAGTGGGTAGGAAGGCCCAGTCTCTGATAGATTAGTGGGTAGGAAGGCCCAGTCTCTGATAGATTAGTGGGTAGGAAGGCCCAGTCTCTGATAGATTAGAGGGTAGGAAGGCCCAGTCTCTGTTGGATTAGTGGTAGGAAGGCCCAGTCTCTGATAGATTAGTGGGTAGGAAGGCCCAGTCTCTGTTAGATTAGTGGGTAGGAAGGCCCAGTCTCTGATAGATTAGAGGGTAGGAAGGCCCAGTCTCTGTTAGATTAGAGGGTAGGAAGGCCCAGTCTCTGTTAGATTAGTGGGTAGGAAGGCCCAGTCTCTGTTAGATTAGTGGGTAGGAAGGCCCAGTCTCTGTTAGATTAGTGGGTAGGAAGGCCCAGTCTCTGTTAGATTAGTGGGTAGGAAGGCCCAGTCTCTGTTAGATTAGAGGGTAGGAAGGCCCAGTCTCTGATAGATTAGAGGGTAGGAAGGCCCAGTCTCTGATAGATTAGTGGGTAGGAAGGCCCAGTCTCTGATAGATTAGTGGGTAGGAAGGCCCAGCCTCTGTTAGATTAGTGGGTAGGAAGGCCCAGTCTCTGTTAGATTAGTGGGTAGGAAGGTCCAGTCTCTGTTAGATTAGAGGGTAGGAAGGCCCAGTCTCTGTTAGATTAGTGGGTAGGAAGGCCCAGTCTCTGTTAGATTAGCGGGTAGGAAGGCCCAGTCTCTGTTAGATTAGTGGGTAGGAAGGTCCAGTCTCTGTTAGATTAGTGGGTAGGAAGGCCCGGTCTCTGATAGATTAGTGGTAGGAAGGCCCAGTCTCTGTTAGATTAGCGGGTAGGAAAGCCCAGTCTCTGTTAGATTAGTGGGTAGGAAGGCCCAGTCTCTGATAGATTAGAGGGTAGGAAGGCCCAGTCTCTGTTAGATTAGAGGGTAGGATGGCCCAGTCTCTGTTAGATTAGTGGGTAGGAAGGCCCAGTCTCTGTTAGATTAGAGGGTAGGAAGGCCCAGTCTCTGTTAGATTAGAGGGTAGGATGGCCCAGTCTCTGTTAGATTAGTGGGTAGGAAGGCCCAGTCTCTGTTAGATTAGTGGGTAGGAAGGCCCAGTCTCTGTTAGATTAGAGGGTAGGAAGGTCCAGTCTCTGTTAGATTAGTGGGTAGGAAGCCCCAGTCTCTGATAGATTAGTGGGTAGGAAGGCCCAGTCTCTGTTAGATTAGCGGGTAGGAAAGCCCAGTCTCTGTTAGATTAGTGGGTAGGAAGGCCCAGTCTCTGATAGATTAGTGGGTAGGAAGGCCCAGTCTCTGATAGATTAGCGGGTAGGAAGGCCCAGTCTCTGTTAGATTAGTGGGTAGGAAGGCCCAGTCTCTGATAGATTAGTGGGTAGGAAGGCCCAGTCTCTGTTAGATTAGCGGGTAGGAAGGCCCAGTCTCTGATAGATTAGTGGGTAGGAAGGCCCAGTCTCTGATAGATTAGTGGGTAGGAAGGCCCAGTCTCTGTTAGATTAGTGGGTAGGAAGGCCCAGTCTCTGATAGATTAGTGGGTAGGAAGGCCCAGTCTCTGATAGATTAGTGGGTAGGAAGGCCCAGTCTCTGATAGATTAGCGGGTAGGAAGGCCCAGTCTCTGTTAGATTAGTGGGTCGGAAGGCCCAGTCTCTGATAGATTAGTGGGTAGGAAGGCCCAGTCTCTGATAGATTAGTGGGTAGGAAGGCCCAGTCTCTGTTAGATTAGTGGGTAGGAAGGCCCAGTCTCTGATAGATTAGAGGGTAGGAAGGCCCAGTCTCTGATAGATTAGAGGGTAGGAAGGCCCAGTCTCTGATAGATTAGTGGGTAGGAAGGCCCAGTCTCTGTTAGATTAGTGGGTAGGAAGGCCCAGTCTCTGATAGATTAGTGGGTAGGAAGGCCCAGTCTCTGTTAGATTAGTGGTAGGAAGGCCCAGTCTCTGTTAGATTAGTGGGTAGGGAAGGCCCAGTCTCTGTTAGATTAGTGGGTAGGAAGGCCCAGTCTCTGATAGATTAGTGGGTAGGAAGGCCCAGTCTCTGTTAGATTAGTGGGTAGGAAGGCCCAGTCTCTGATAGATTAGTGGGTAGGAAGGCCCAGTCTCTGATAGATTAGTGGGTAGGAAGGCCCAGTCTCTGTTAGATTAGTGGGTAGGAAGGCCCAGTCTCTGATAGATTAGTGGGTAGGAAGGCCCAGTCTCTGATAGATTAGTGGGTAGGAAGGCCCAGTCTCTGATAGATTAGTGGGTAGGAAGGCCCAGTCTCTGATAGATTAGTGGGTAGGAAGGCCCAGTCTCTGTTAGATTAGTGGGTAGGAAGGTCCAGTCTCTGTTAGATTAGAGGGTAGGAAGGCCCAGTCTCTGTTAGATTAGAGGGTAGGAAGGCCCAGTCTCTGATAGATTAGTGGGTAGGAAGGCCCAGTCTCTGATAGATTAGAGGGTAGGAAGGCCCAGTCTCTGTTAGATTAGTGGGTAGGAAGGCCCAGTCTCTGATAGATTAGTGGGTAGGAAGGCCCAGTCTCTGTTAGATTAGTGGGTAGGAAGCCCCAGTCTCTGTTAGATTAGTGGGTAGGAAGGCCCAGTCTCTGTTAGATTAGTGGGTAGGAAGCCCCAGTCTCTGTTAGATTAGAGGGTAGGAAGGCCCAGTCTCTGTTAGATTAGTGGGTAGGAAGGTCCAGTCTCTGTTAGATTAGTGGGTAGGAAGGCCCAGTCTCTGTTAGATTAGTGGGTAGGAAGGCCCAGTCTCTGTTAGATTAGTGGATAGGAAGGCCCAGTCTCTGTTAGATTAGTGGGTAGGAAGGCCCAGTCTCTGTTAGATTAGTGGGTAGGAAGGCCCAGTCTCTGATAGATTAGTGGGTAGGAAGGCCCAGTCTCTGTTAGATTAGTGGGTAGGAAGGCCCAGTCTCTGTTAGATTAGAGGGTAGGAAGCCCCAGTCTCTGTTAGATTAGTGGGTAGGAAGGCCCAGTCTCTGATTGATTAGCGGGTATGAAGCCCCAGTCTCTGATAGATTAGTGGGTATGAAGCCCCAGTCTCTGATAGATTTCACTCTCAGTGTCTGTACACAACACAGAGGTGACACCCACCCACACACACACAACACACACACACCCCCCACCCACACACACACACACACACACCCCACTCGTACATACACAACACACACCCCCCACTCGTACACACGCGCACAGCTTGTACCATAATGAGAGAGACAACATTAGCAGGAGGGTGACGCAACAAACAGAGACAGGCCTAGTTGGTCTAGAGGTCCCTGAATTCCCTCCAACGTAATCCCCCATGGTTAATAACACAAATCACATTTTATTTGTCACATGCGCCGAATACAACAGGTGTAGACCTTACATTGAAATGCTTACTTACAAGCCCTTAACCAACAATGCAGTTTTAATAAAGAATACACACAAAAAAACACAAAAAAATACAATATAAAATAATACGAATTAAAAGTAACAAATAATTAAAGAGCAGCAGTAAAAATAACAGTAGGGAGGCTATATACAGGCGGATGTGTTGTTACCTACCCTTACCACCTGGGGGCGGCCCGTCAGGAAGTCCAGGATCCATTTGCAGAGGGAGGTGTTTAGTCCCAGGGTCCTTAGCTTAGTGATGAGCTTTGAGGGCACTATGGTGTTGAACGCAGAGCTGTAGTCAATGAATAGCATTCTCAGGTGTTCCTTTCGTCCAGGTGTGAAAGGGCAGTGTGGAGCGCAATAGAGATTGCATCATCTGTGGATCTGTTGGGGCGGTATGCAAATTGGAGTGGGTCTAGGGTTTCTGGGATAATGGTGTTGATGTGAGCCATGACCAGCCTTTCAAAGCACTTCATGGCTACAGACGTGAGTGCTATGGGTCGGTAGTCATTTAGGCAGGTTATCTTAGTGTTCTTGGGCACGGGGACTATGATGGTCTGCTTGAAACATGTTGATATTACACACTCAGACAGGGAGAGGTTGAAAATATCAGTAAAGACACTTGCCAGTTGGTCAGCACATGCTCGTACACATCCTGGTAATCCGTCTGGCCCTGCGGCCTTGTGAATGTTGACCTGTTTAAAGGTCTTACTCACATCGGCTACGGAGAGTGTGATCACACAGCCGTCCGGAACAGCTGATGCTCTGATGCATGTTTCAGTGTTGCTTGCCTCGAAGAGAGCATAGAAGTAATTTAGCTCGTCTGGTAGGCTTGTGTCACTGGGCAGCTCGCGGCTGTGCTTTCCTTTGTAGTCTGTAATAGTTTTCAAGCCCTGCCACATCCGACGAGCGTCAGAGACAGTGTAGTATGATTCAATCTTAGTCCTGTATTGACTCTTTGCCTGTTTGATGGTTCGTCGGAGGGCATAGCGGGATTTCTTAAAAGCTTCTGGGTTAGAGTCCCGCTCCTTGAAAGCGGCAGCTCTACCCTTTAGCTCAGTGCGGATGTTTCCTGTAATCCATGGCTTCTGGTTGGGGTATGTACATTACAGTCACTGTGGGGTCGACATCATCGATGCACTTATTGTGTGGTCCTCTGTAGCTCAATTGGTAAAGCATGGCGCTTGTAATGCCAGGGTAGTGGGTTCGGGACCACCCATATGTAAAAATGTATGCACACATGACTGTAAGTCACTTTGGATAAAAGCGTCTGTTAAATGGCATATTATTATTATTATTATTGATGAAGCCGGTTACTGAGGTGATGTACTCCTCAATGCTATCTGAAGAATCCCGAACATATTCCAGTCTGTGCTAGCAAAACAGTCCTGTAGCTTAGCATCTGCTTCATCTGACCACTTTTTCATTGACCGAGTCACTGGTGTTTCCTGCTTTAGTTTCTGCTTGTAAGCAGGAGTCAGGAGGATAGAATTATAGCCAGATTCTCCAAATGGAGGGCGAGGGAGAGCTTTGTATGCGTCTCTGTGTGTGGAGTAAAGGTGGTCTAGTTTTTTTTTCCCTCTGGTTGCACATTTAACATGCTGGTAGTCCCATGTAGCTCAGTTGGTAGAGCATGGCGCTTGCAACGCCAGGGTTGTGGGTTTGATTCCCATGGGGGGCCAGTATGAAAATGTATGCACTCACTAACTGTAAGTCGCTCTGGATAAGAGCGTCTGCTAAATGACTAAAATGTATATGTCTGGTAGAAATGAGGTAAAACAGATTTAAGTTTCCCTGCATTAAAGTCCCCGGCCACTAGGAGCGCCGCCTCTGGATGAGCGTTTTCCTGTTTGGTTATGGCCGTATACGGTTAATTGAGTGCGGTCTTAGTGCCAGCATCGGTTTGTGGTGGTAAATAGACAGCTACGAAGAACATAGATGAAAACTCTCTTGGTAGATAGTGTGGTCTACAGCTTATCATGAGATACTCTACCTCAGGCGAGCAAAACCTCGAGACTTCCTTAGATGTCCTTCCTTAGATATTTAACCTCATAATGTAGAGATAGTGTTGTGTAGGGTAGGCTAAATAGTGTTCAGCCCTGTCCCTCTCTGTCTCCTGTTCTATCTGTTCAATACTGCTTCGGATCCGCCATGTGTAATGGACTCGACGGTTCTGTCTGGTAAAAAACAGAGACAGCAGTGACCTCTGGTGACCGACCCAGGAGCATGCTCTCTGTCTGGATTCTCCTGCGCTGAGGGCTAAGGCTTTTTGTCACCTGTAGACTTTTTCCCCAAAAAAAATAAAAATATGAAAAGGTCTTGAAAAAGCTTTCGGACCGAAACGTTGACTACATTAAAGGTGTAGAGATAGTCGTGTGTGCGGGAGTAATTTTTTATTCTACAATGCGTATTTTTTGCATTAACCCCCATTAGCGCCACAAATCGGATAAGCTTGGTAGCTAGCTTTCTAAAGACCGGTTGTAACACACCCGACCAAACACATGGCAAAATAGTTTTTTTTAAATGTAATAACTATTCAGAATCAGAATCTAGAAACATCTCTGCAAGCGAATTCAAATCGATGTAGACGTGATGACGTCTCCCCTAAGAACAGCACGTCGGCTGGGTGAAGTTTTCGTCGGGAATCCTGGTCTGTCATTGGCCGAGCCGTCTGTCCATCAGACTCAGTAGGCCGGGCCTGGAGGAACAGGTTGAGACGTTACAAGCTGCAAAATCAACGAACGGGATACACAGCGGTTACACTACGAACACAAACTGGTGGGTACATCAGTGTTCAGTGTTGTGTTTCTGCGGTTTAAACGCTGTATTTTGTTGTGTTTACCGAGACTGAGCGGCAAAACAAATATTTCCGCCCGCTCATCAGCAGACGGCGCGATGAGTGCATCCGGGAGTCAGGAGAGGAAAGCAAAGCGAGTCTTTTTTTTCTTCTATAAATACTGTTTATAATGGGTCTGTTTACAGGCGACACTGGGTTACTATGTGGATGATCAGAATTCCTTCATTGCTTTTAAACTGAACCGCATTTTATGTACTGTTTTCTTATGTATGATGTTATAATGTTTTAGACTGTGTTATGTTATGATGTGTTATTTTTTTTAAACATTTTAAAATTAACCTTTATTTAACCAGGTAAGCCAGTTGAGAACAAGTTCTCATTTACAACTGCGACCTGGCCAAGATAAAGCAAAGCAGTGCGATAAAAACAACAACACAGAGTTACATATGGGGGTAAAACAAAACATATAAAGTCAAAAAATACAACAGAAAATATATATACAGTGTGTGCAAATGTAGCAAGTTATGGAGGTAAGGCAATAAATAGGCCATAGTGCAAAATAATTACAATTTAGTATTAACACTGGAGTGATAGATGTGCAGAAGATGATGTGCAAATAGAGATACTGGGGTGCAAATGAGCAAAATAAATAACAATATGGGGATGAGGTAGTTGGGTGGGCTAATTTCAGATGGGCTGTGTACAGGTGCAGTGATCGGTAAGGTGCTCTGACAACTGACGGTTAAATTTAGTGAGGGAGATCATAACATAAGTGATTAACACCCCTCCACCCGTGTCTCTAATGTAACAGTGTGTCAGCTGATTAACACCCTCCTGAAGTCTAGGTCACTGGTAGTAACACTGTTACGGATGGATGGATGGAGGATGGATGGATCGATCGATTGCTGGATTGATTGATTAACTGTGTGTGTGTGGGTCCCTTTTTCCTCCGTAGGAAGGGCTGAGTCCAGCGTGGGTGCCCAGGGATAGGCTGTCTGATGCTGGGGAACAGGGTGGCCGGTCCCCCCCGGTTATGAACCACACCAAGGGAGGCCTGGTCATCTTCAGCGCCAACTCACACCCCTCCTCCAGGGAGCTCAGCGAGAGAATCAGAGAGTCAGTACACACACTCTGTCTTTTCATTGGTCAGCTCTCCCTGTGCTTCTCTTTTCATTCGCTGTCCCTTCCTCTGCTCTTTTTTTCATTGGCTATGTCTCCGTTGTGCAGGCGTCTGGGGGTGGAGCTTGGGATGGTGCAGGTGTACCAGGAAGACAACAGAGGTGAGGATCTGACCCCTGATGATCCCTGACTTCTGACCTGTGTGAATAGCTCTGATAGAAACACTGCAGCTAACCCCTAGCCCCTAACCCCTAGCCCCCTAACCCCAGCCCCCAACCCCAGCCCTAGCCCCCTAGCCCCCTAACCCCAACCCCAGCCCCTAACCCCAGCCCCTAAACCCAAGTACCCTAACTCCTAACCCTAGCCCCTAACCCCTAGCCCCAAACCCAAGTACCCTAACCCCAACCCCCTAACCCTCAGCCCCAAACCCCTAGCCCCCTAACCCCAGCCCTAACCCCAGCCCCCTAACCCCTAGCCCCCAACCCCCTAGCCCCCAACCCCCAGCCCCCAACCCCAGCCCCCAACCCCAGCCCCAAACCCCAGCCCCCTAGCCCCTAACCCCTAGCCCCTAACCCCCAGCCCCCTAACCCCTAACCACCAGCCCCCAACCCCTAGCCCCCTAAACCCAAGTACCCTAACCCCCAGCCCCCAACCCCAGCCCCTAAACCCAAGTACCCTAACCCCCTAGCCCCCTAACCCCTAGCCCCAACCCCAGCCCCTAACCCCCTAGCCCCCAAACCCTAGTCCCTAACCCCTAGCCCCTAACCCCTAGCCCCCTAAACCCTAGCCCTAACCCTAGCCCCTAACCCCCTAGCCCCCTAACCCCCAGCCCCCAGCCCCTAAACCCAAGTACCCTAACTCCTAACCCCTAGCCCCTAACCCCTAGCCCCTAAACCCAAGTACCCTAACTCCTAACCCCTAGCCCCTAACCCCTAGCTAATGGTTCTGCCAGTCATTGTATTGAGGCAGGAGGGTGGGAGGGAGGGAGGGAGGGAGGGAGAGTAGCTAATGGTTCTGCCAGTCATTGTATTGAGGCAGGAGGGTGTGAGGGAGAGAGGGAGGGAGGGAGAGTAGCTAATGGTTCTGCCAGTCATTGTATTGAGGCAGGAGGGTGTGAGGGAGAGAGGGAGGGAGGGAGAGTAGCTAATGGTTCTGCCAGTCATTGTATTGAGGCAGGAGGGTGTGAGGGAGGGAGAGAGGGAGAGTAGCTAATGGTTCTGCCAGTCATTGTATTGAGGCAGGAGGGTGTGAGGGAGGGAGGGAGAGTAGCTAATGGTTCTGCCAGTCATTGTATTGAGGCAGGAGGGTGTGAGGGAGGGAGAGAAGCTAATGGTTCTGCCAGTCATTGTATTGAGGCAGGAGGGTGTGAGGGAGGGAGGGAGAGTAGCTAATGGTTCTGCCAGTCATTGTATTGAGGCAGGAGGGTGGGAGGGAGGGAGGGAGGGAGAGTAGCTAATGGTTCTGACAGTCATTGTATTGAGGCAGGAGGGTGTGAGGGAGGGAGGGAGGGAGAGTAGCTAATGGTCCTGCCAGTCAGTGGATTGAGGCAGGAGGGTGTGAGGGAGGGAGGAGAGTAGCTAATGGTTCTGACAGTCATTGTATTGAGGCAGGAGGGTGTGAGGGAGGGAGGGAGAGTAGCTAATGGTTCTGCCAGTCATTGTATTGAGGCAGGAGGGTGTGAGGGAGGGAGGGAGGGAGAGTAGCTAATGGTTCTGCCAGTCATTGTATTGAGGCAGGAGGGTGTGAGGGAGAGAGGGAGGGAGGGAGAGTAGCTAATGGTTCTGCCAGTCATTGTATTGAGGCAGGAGGGTGTGAGGGTGTGAGGGAGGGAGGGAGGGAGGGAGAGTAGCTAATGGTTCTGCCAGTCATTGGATTGAGGCAGGAGGGTGTGAGGGAGGGAGGGAGGGAGAGTAGCTAATGGTTCTGCCAGTCATTGTATTGAGGCAGGAGGGTGTGAGAGAGGGAGGGAGGGAGAGTAGCTAATGGTTCTGCCAGTCATTGTATTGAGGCAGGAGGGTGGGAGGGAGGGAGGGAGAGTAGCTAATGGTTCTGCCAGTCATTGTATTGAGGCAGGAGGGTGTGAGGGAGAGAGGGAGGGAGGGAGAGTAGCTAATGGTTCTGCCAGTCATTGTATTGAGGCAGGAGGGTGTGAGGGAGGGAGAGAGGGAGAGTAGCTAATGGTTCTGCCAGTCATTGTATTGAGGCAGGAGGGTGTGAGGGAGGGAGGGAGAGTAGCTAATGGTTCTGCCAGTCATTGTATTGAGGCAGGAGGGTGTGAGGGAGGGAGAGTAGCTAATGGTTCTGCCAGTCATTGTATTGAGGCAGGAGGGTGTGAGGGAGGGAGGGAGAGATAGCTAATGGTTCTGCCAGTCATTGTATTGAGGCAGGAGGGTGGGAGGGAGGGAGGGAGGGAGAGTAGCTAATGGTTCTGACAGTCATTGTATTGAGGCAGGAGGGTGTGAGGGAGGGAGGGAGGGAGAGTAGCTAATGGTTCTGCCAGTCATTGGATTGAGGCAGGAGGGTGTGAGGGAGGGAGGGAGAGTAGCTAATGGTTCTGACAGTCATTGTATTGAGGCAGGAGGGTGTGAGGGAGGGAGGGAGAGTAGCTAATGGTTCTGCCAGTCATTGTATTGAGGCAGGAGGGTGTGAGGGAGGGAGGGAGGGAGAGTAGCTAATGGTTCTGCCAGTCATTGGATTGAGGCAGGAGGGGTGAGGGAGGGAGGGAGAGTAGCTAATGGTTCTGCCAGTCATTGGATTGAGGCAGGAGGGTGTGAGGGAGGGAGGGAGAGTAGCTAATGGTTCTGACAGTCATTGTATTGAGGCAGGAGGGTGTGAGGGAGGGAGGGAGAGTAGCTAATGGTTCTGCCAGTCATTGTATTGAGGCAGGAGGGTGTGAGGGAGGGAGGGAGGGAGAGTAGCTAATGGTTCTGCCAGTCATTGTATTGAGGCAGGAGGGTGTGAGGGAGAGAGGGAGGGAGGGAGAGTAGCTAATGGTTCTGCCAGTCATTGTATTGAGGCAGGAGGGTGTGAGGGAGGGAGAGAGGGAGAGTAGCTAATGGTTCTGCCAGTCATTGTATTGAGGCAGGAGGGTAGTGAGAGAGGGAGGGAGGGAGAGTAGCTAATGGTTCTGCCAGTCATTGTATTGAGGCAGGAGGGTGGGAGGGCGGGAGGGAGGGAGAGTAGCTAATGGTTCTGCCAGTCATTGTATTGAGGCAGGAGGGTGTGAGGGAGGGAGGGAGGGAGAGTAGCTAATGGTTCTGCCAGTCATTGTATTGAGGCAGGAGGGTGTGAGGGAGGGAGAGAGGGAGAGTAGCTAATGGTTCTGCCAGTCATTGTATTGAGGCAGGAGGGTGTGAGGGAGGGAGAGAGGGAGAGTAGCTAATGGTTCTGCCAGTCATTGTATTGAGGCAGGAGGGTGTGAGGGAGGGAGAGAGGGAGAGTAGCTAATGGTTCTGCCAGTCATTGTATTGAGGCAGGAGGGTGTGAGGGAGGAGGGAGAGTGAAGCTAATGGTTCTGCCAGTCATTGTATTGAGGCAGGAGGGTGTGAGGGAGGGAGAGTAGCTAATGGTTCTGCCAGTCATTGTATTGAGGCAGGAGGGTGTGAGGGAGGGAGGGAGAGTAGCTAATGGTTCTGCCAGTCATTGTATTGAGGCAGGAGGGTGGGAGGGAGGGAGGGAGGGAGAGTAGCTAATGGTTCTGACAGTCATTGTATTGAGGCAGGAGGGTGTGAGGGAGGGAGGGAGGGAGAGTAGCTAATGGTTCTGCCAGTCATTGGATTGAGGCAGGAGGGTGTGAGGGAGGGAGGGAGAGTAGCTAATGGTTCTGACAGTCATTGTATTGAGGCAGGAGGGTGTGAGGGAGGGAGGGAGGGAGGGAGAGTAGCTAATGGTTCTGCCAGTCATTGTATTGAGGCAGGAGGGTGTGAGGGAGGGAGGGAGGGAGGAGAGTAGCTAATGGTTCTGCCAGTCATTGGATTGAGGCAGGAGGGTGTGAGGGAGGGAGGGAGGGAGAGTAGCTAATGGTTCTGCCAGTCATTGTATTGAGGCAGGAGGGTGTGAGAGAGGGAGGGAGGGAGAGTAGCTAATGGTTCTGCCAGTCATTGTATTGAGGCAGGAGGGTGGGAGGGAGGGAGGGAGGGAGAGTAGCTAATGGTTCTGCCAGTCATTGTATTGAGGCAGGAGGGTGTGAGGGAGAGAGGGAGGGAGGAGGAGAGTAGCAATGGTTCTGCCAGTCATTGTATTGAGGCAGGAGGGTGTGAGGGAGGGAGAGAGGGAGAGTAGCTAATGGTTCTGCCAGTCATTGTATTGAGGCAGGAGGGTGTGAGGGAGGGAGGGAGAGTAGCTAATGGTTCTGCCAGTCATTGTATTGAGGCAGGAGGGTGTGAGGGAGGGAGAGTAGCTAATGGTTCTGCCAGTCATTGTATTGAGGCAGGAGGGTGTGAGGGAGGGAGGGAGAGAAGCTAATGGTTCTGCCAGTCATTGTATTGAGGCAGGAGGGTGGGAGGGAGGGAGGGAGGGAGAGTAGCTAATGGTTCTGCCAGTCATTGTATTGAGGCAGGAGGGTGTGAGGGAGGGAGGGAGGGAGAGTAGCTAATGGTTCTGCCAGTCATTGGATTGAGGCAGGAGGGTGTGAGGGAGGGAGGGAGAGTAGCTAATGGTTCTGACAGTCATTGTATTGAGGCAGGAGGGTGTGAGGGAGGGAGGGAGAGTAGCTAATGGTTCTGCCAGTCATTGTATTGAGGCAGGAGGGTGTGAGGGAGGGAGGGAGGGAGAGTAGCTAATGGTTCTGCCAGTCATTGTATTGAGGCAGGAGGGTGTGAGGGAGGGAGGGAGGGAGGGAGAGTAGCTAATGGTTCTGCCAGTCATTGGATTGAGGCAGGAGGGTGTGAGGGAGGGAGGGAGGGAGAGTAGCTAATGGTTCTGCCAGTCATTGTATTGAGGCAGGAGGGTGTGAGAGAGGGAGGGAGGGAGAGTAGCTAATGGTTCTGCCAGTCATTGTATTGAGGCAGGAGGGTGGGAGGGAGGGAGGGAGGGAGAGTAGCTAATGGTTCTGCCAGTCATTGTATTGAGGCAGGAGGGTGTGAGGGAGAGAGGGAGGGAGGGAGAGAAGCTAATGGTTCTGCCAGTCATTGTATTGAGGCAGGAGGGTGTGAGGGAGGGAGAGAGGGAGAGAAGCTAATGGTTCTGCCAGTCATTGTATTGAGGCAGGAGGGTGTGAGGGAGGGAGGGAGAGTAGCTAATGGTTCTGCCAGTCATTGTATTGAGGCAGGAGGGTGTGAGGAGGGAGGAGAGTAGCTAATGGTTCTGCCAGTCATTGTATTGAGGCAGGAGGGTGTGAGGGAGGGAGGGAGAGTAGCTAATGGTTCTGCCAGTCATTGTATTGAGGCAGGAGGGTGGGAGGGAGGGAGGGAGGGAGAGTAGCTAATGGTTCTGACAGTCATTGTATTGAGGCAGGAGGGTGTGAGGGAGGGAGGGAGGGGAGAGTAGCTAATGGTTCTGCCAGTCATTGGATTGAGGCAGGAGGGTGTGAGGGAGGGAGGGAGAGTAGCTAATGGTTCTGACAGTCATTGTATTGAGGCAGGAGGGTGTGAGGGAGGGAGGGAGAGATAGCTAATGGTTCTGCCAGTCATTGTATTGAGGCAGGAGGGGGTGAGGGAGGGAGGGAGGGAGAGAAGCTAATGGTTCTGCCAGTCATTGATTGAGGCAGGAGGGTGTGAGGGAGGGAGGGAGAGTAGCTAATGGTTCTGCCAGTCATTGGATTGAGGCAGGAGGGTGTGAGGGAGGGAGGGAGAGTAGCTAATGGTTCTGGCAGTCATTGTATTGAGGCAGGAGGGTGGGGAGGGAGGGAGGGAGAGTAGCTAATGGTTCTGCCAGTCATTGTATTGAGGCAGGAGGGTGTGAGGGAGGGAGGGAGGGAGAGTAGCTAATGGTTCTGCCAGTCATTGTATTGAGGCAGGAGGGTGTGAGGGAGAGAGGGAGGGAGGGAGAGTAGCTAATGGTTCTGCCAGTCATTGTATTGAGGCAGGAGGGTGTGAGGGAGGGAGAGAGGGAGAGTAGCTAATGGTTCTGCCAGTCATTGTATTGAGGCAGGAGGGTGGGAGGGAGGGAGGGAGGGAGAGAAGCTAATGGTTCTGCCAGTCATTGTATTGAGGCAGGAGGGTGATGAGGGAGAGAGGGAGGGAGGGAGAGTAGCTAATGGTTCTGCCAGTCATTGTATTGAGGCAGGAGGGTGAGGGAGGGAGAGAGGGAGAGTAGCTAATGGTTCTGCCAGTCATTGTATTGAGGCAGGAGGGTGTGAGGGAGGGAGAGAGGAGAGAAGCTAATGGTTTCTGCCAGTCATTGTATTGAGGCAGGAGGGTGTGAGGGAGGGAGAGAGGGAGAGTAGCTAATGGTTCTGCCAGTCATTGTATTGAGGCAGGAGGGTGTGAGGGAGGGAGGAGAGAGTAGCTAATGGTTCTGCCAGTCATTGTATTGAGGCAGGAGGGTGTGAGGGAGGGGAGAGTAGCTAATGGTTCTGCCAGTCATTGTATTGAGGCAGGAGGGTGTGAGGGAGGGAGGAGAGAAGCTAATGGTTCTGCCAGTCATTGTATTGAGGCAGGAGGGTGGGAGGGAGGGAGGGAGGGAGAGTAGCTAATGGTTCTGACAGTCATTGTATTGAGGCAGGAGGGTGTGAGGGAGGGAGGGAGGGAGAGTAGCTAATGGTTCTGCCAGTCATTGGATTGAGGCAGGAGGGTGTGAGGGAGGGAGGGAGAGTAGCTAATGGTTCTGACAGTCATTGTATTGAGGCAGGAGGGTGTGAGGGAGGGAGGGAGGGAGAGTAGCTAATGGTTCTGCCAGTCATTGTATTGAGGCAGGAGGGTGTGAGGGAGGGAGGAGGAGGGAGAGTAGCTAATGGTTCTGCCAGTCATTGGATTGAGGCAGGAGGGTGTGAGGGAGGGAGGGAGGGAGAGTAGCTAATGGTTCTGCCAGTCATTGTATTGAGGCAGGAGGGGTGTGGGGAGAGAGAGGAGGGAGGAGAGTAGCTAATGGTTCTGCCAGTCATTGTATTGAGGCAGGAGGGTGGGAGGGAGGGAGGGAGGGAGAGAAGCTAATGGTTCTGCCAGTCATTGTATTGAGGCAGGAGGGTGTGAGGGAGGGAGGGAGGGAGGGAGAGTAGCTAATGGTTCTGCCAGTCATTGTATTGAGGCAGAGAGGGTGTGAGGGAGGGAGAGAGGGAGAGTAGCTAATGGTTCTGCCAGTCATTGTACTGAGGCAGGAGGGTGTGAGGGAGGGAGGGAGAGTAGCTAATGGTTCTGCCAGTCATTGTATTGAGGCAGGAGGGTGTGAGGGAGGGAGGAGAGTAGCTAATGGTTCTGCCAGTCATTGTATTGAGGCAGGAGGGTGTGAGGGAGGGAGGGAGAGAAGCTAATGGTTCTGCCAGTCATTGTATTGAGGCAGGAGGGTGGGAGGGAGGGAGGGAGGGAGAGTAGCTAATGGTTCTGACAGTCATTGTATTGAGGCAGGAGGGTGTGAGGGAGGGAGGGAGGGAGAGTAGCTAATGGTTCTGCCAGTCATTGGATTGAGGCAGGAGGGTGTGAGGGAGGGAGGGAGAGTAGCTAATGGTTCTGACAGTCATTGTATTGAGGCAGGAGGGTGTGAGGGAGGGAGGGAGAGTAGCTAATGGTTCTGCCAGTCATTGTATTGAGGCAGGAGGGTGTGAGGGAGGGAGGGAGGGAGAGAAGCTAATGGTTCTGCCAGTCATTGGATTGAGGCAGGAGGGTGTGAGGGAGGGAGGGAGAGAGTAATGGTTCTGCCAGTCATTGTATTGAGGCAGGAGGGTGTGAGGGAGGGAGAGAGGGAGAGAAGTTAATGGTTCCGCCAGTCATTGTATTGAGGCAGGAGGGTGTGAGGGAGGGAGGGAGAGTAGCTAATGGTTCTGCCAGTCATTGTATTGAGGCAGGAGGGGGTGTGAGGGAGGGAGAGTAGCTAATGGTTCTGCCAGTCATTGTATTGAGGCAGGAGGGTGTGAGGGAGGGAGGGAGAGAAGCTAATGGTTCTGCCAGTCATTGTATTGAGGCAGGAGGGTGGGAGGGAGGGAGGGAGGGAGAGTAGCTAATGGTTCTGACAGTCATTGTATTGAGGCAGGAGGGTGTGAGGGAGGGAGGGAGGAGAGTAGCTAATGGTTCTGCCAGTCATTGGATTGAGGCAGGAGGGTGTGAGGGAGGGAGGGAGAGTAGCTAATGGTTCTGACAGTCATTGTATTGAGGCAGGAGGGGTGAGGGAGGGAGGGAGGGAGAGTAGCTAATGGTTCTGCCAGTCATTGTATTGAGGCAGGAGGGTGTGAGGGAGGGAGGGAGGGAGAGTAGCTAATGGTTCTGCCAGTCATTGGATTGAGGCAGGAGGGTGTGAGGGAGGGAGGGAGAGTAGCTAATGGTTCTGCCAGTCATTGGATTGAGGCAGGAGGGTGTGAGGGAGGGAGGGAGAGTAGCTAATGGTTCTGACAGTCATTGTATTGAGGCAGGAGGGTGTGAGGGAGGGAGGGAGAGAAGGTAATGGTCTCTGCCAGTCATTGTATTGAGGCAGGAGGGTGTGAGGGAGGGAGGGAGGGAGAGTAGCTAATGGTTCTGCCAGTCATTGTATTGAGGCAGGAGGGTGAGGGAGAGAGGGAGGGAGGGAGAGTAGCTAATGGTTCTGCCAGTCATTGTATTGAGGCAGGAGGGTGGGAGGGAGGGAGAGAGGGAGAGTAGCTAATGGTTCTGCCAGTCATTGTATTGAGGCAGGAGGGTGTGAGAGAGGGAGGGAGGGAGAGTAGCTAATGGTTCTGCCAGTCATTGTATTGAGGCAGGAGGGTGGGAGGGAGGGAGGGAGGGAGAGTAGCTAATGGTTCCGCCAGTCATTGTATTGAGGCAGGAGGGTGTGAGGGAGAGAGGGAGGGAGGGAGAGTAGCTAATGGTTCTGCCAGTCATTGTATTGAGGCAGGAGGGTGTGAGGGAGGGAGAGAGGGAGAGTAGCTAATGGTTCTGCCAGTCATTGTATTGAGGCAGGAGGGTGTGAGGGAGGGAGAGAGGGAGAGTAGCTAATGGTTCTGCCAGTCATTGTATTGAGGCAGGAGGGTGTGAGGGAGGGGAGGGAGAGAAGCTAATGGTTCTGCCCAATCATTGTATTGAGGCAGGAGGGTGTGAGAGGAGGGAGGAGAGAAGCTAATGGTTCTGCAAAGTCATTGTATTGAGGCAGGAGGGTGTGAGGGAGGGAGAGATAGCTAATGGTTCTGCCAGTCATTGTATTGAGGCAGGAGGGTGTGAGGGAGGGAGGAGAGAAGCTAATGGTTCTGCCAGTCATTGTATTGAGGCAGGAGGGTGGGAGGGAGGGAGGGAGGGAGAGTAGCTAATGGTTCTGACAGTCATTGTATTGAGGCAGGAGGGTGTGGGAGGGAGGGAGGGAGAGTAGCTAATGGTTCTGCCAGTCATTGGATTGAGGCAGGAGGGTGTGAGGGAGGGAGGGAGAGTAGCTAATGGTTCTGACAGTCATTGTATTGAGGCAGGAGGGTGAGGGAGGGAGGGAGGAGAGTAGCTAATGGTTCTGCCAGTCATTGTATTGAGGCAGGAGGGTGTGAGGGAGGGAGGGAGGGAGAGTAGCTAATGGTTCTGCCAGTCATTGATTGAGGCAGGAGGGTGTGAGGGAGGGAGGGAGGGAGAGTAGCTAATGGTTCTGCCAGTCATTGTATTGAGGCAGGAGGGTGTGAGGGAGGGAGGAGAGAGAAGCTAATGGTTCTGCCAGTCATTGTATTGAGGCAGGAGGGTGTGAGGGAGGGAGGAGGGAGAGTGAGCTAATGGTTCTGCCAGTCATTGTATTGAGGCAGGAGGGGTGAGGGAGGGAGGGAGGGAGAGAGCTAATGGTTCTGCCAGTCATTGTATTGAGGAGGAGGGTGTGAGGGAGGGAGGGAGGAGAGTAGCTAATGGTTCTGCCAGTCATTGTATTGAGGCAGGAGGGTGAAAGGAGGGAGGGAGGGAGGGAGAGAAGCTAATGGTTCTGCCAGTCATTGTATTGAGGCAGGAGGGTGTGAGGGAGGGAGGGAGGGAGAGTAGCTAATGGTTCTGCCAGTCATTGTATTGAGGCAGGAGGGTGGGAGGGAGGGAGGGAGGGAGAGAAGCTAATGGTTCTGCCAGTCATTGTACTGAGGCAGGAGGGTGGAGGAGGGAGGGAGGGAGAGTAGCTAATGGTTCTGCCAGTCATTGTATTGAGGCAGGAGGGTGGAGAGGGAGAGGAGAGTAGTAATGGTTCTGCCAGTCATTGTATTGAGGCAGGAGGGTGTGAGGGAGGGAGGGAGAGAAGTTAATGGTTCTGCCAGTCATTGTGATTGAGGCAGGAGGGTGGGAGGGAGGGAGGGAGGGAGAGTAGCTAATGGTTCTGACAGTCATTGTATTGAGGCAGGAGGGGTGAGGGAGGGAGGGAGGGAGAGTAGGCTAATGGTTCTGCCAGTCATTGGATTGAGGCAGGAGGGTGTGAGGGAGGGAGGGAGAGTAGCTAATGGTTCTGACAGTCATTGTATTGAGGCAGGAGGGTGTGAGGGAGGGAGGGAGAGTAGCTAATGGTTCTGCCAGTCATTGTATTGAGGCAGGAGGGTGTGAGGGAGGGAGGGAGGGAGAGTAGCTAATGGTTCTGCCAGTCATTGGATTGAGGCAGGAGGGTGTGAGGGAGGGAGGGAGAGTAGCTAATGGTTCTGCCATCATTGTATTGAGGCAGGAGGGTGTGAGGGAGGGAGAGAGGGAGAGAAGCTAATGGTTCTGCCAGTCATTGTATTGAGGCAGGAGGGTGTGAGGGAGGGAGGGAGAGTAGCTAATGGTTCGCCAGTCATTGTATTGAGGCAGGAGGGTGTGAGGGAGGAGGGAGAGTAGCTAATGGTTCTGCCAGTCATTGTATTGAGGCAGGAGGGTGTGAGGGAGGGAGGGAGAGTAGCTAATGGTTCTGCCAGTCATTGTATTGAGGCAGGAGGGTGGGAGGGAGGGAGGGAGGGAGAGTAGCTAATGGTTCTGACAGTCATTGTATTGAGGCAGGAGGGTGTGAGGGAGGGAGGGAGGGAGAGTAGCTAATGGTTCTGCCAGTCATTGGATTGAGGCAGGAGGGTGTGAGGGAGGGAGGGAGAGAAGCTAATGGTTCTGACAGTCATTGTATTGAGGCAGGAGGGGTGAGGGAGGGAGGGAGAGAAGTAGTAATGGTTCTGCCAGTCATTGTATTGAGGCAGGAGGGGTGAGGGAGGGAGGGAGGGAGAGTAGCTAATGGTTCTGCCAGTCATTGGATTGAGGCAGGAGGGTGTGAGGGAGGGAGGGAGAGAAGCTAATGGTTCTGCAGTCATTGGATTGAGGCAGGAGGGTGTGAGGGAGGGAGGGAGAGTAGCTAATGGTTCTGACAGTCATTGTATTGAGGCAGGAGGGTGTGAGGGAGGGAGGGAGAGTAGCTAATGGTTCTGCCAGTCATTGTATTGAGGCAGGAGGGTGTGAGGGAGGGAGGGAGGGAGAGTAGCTAATGGTTCTGCCAGTCATGATTGAGGCAGGAGGGTGTGAGGGAGAGAGGGAGGGAGGGAGAGAAGCTAATGGTTCTGCCAGTATTGTATTGAGGAGGAGGGTGTGAGGGAGGGAGAGAGGGAGAGAAGCTAATGGTCTGCCAGACATTGTATTGAGGAGGAGGGTGTGAGAGAGGGAGGGAGGGAGAGAAGCAATGGTTCCGCAAGACATTGTATTGAGGCAGGAGGGTGGGAGGGAGGGAGGGAGGGAGAGTAGCTAATGGTTCTGCCAGTCATTGTATTGAGGCAGAGGGATGAGAGAGGGAGGGAGAGAGAAGCTAATGGCTGCCAGACATTGTATTGAGGCAGGAGGGGGTGAGGGAGGGAGAGAGGGAGAGAAGGAATGGTCTGCCAGTAATTGTATTGAGGCAGGAGGGTGAGGGAGGGAGAGAGGGAGAGTAGCTAATGGTTCTGCCAGTCATTGTATTGAGGCAGGAGGGTGTGAGGGAGGGAGAGAGGGAGAGTAGCTAATGGTTCTGCCAGTCATTGTATTGAGGCAGGAGGGTGGAGGGAGGGAGGGAGAGTAGCTAATGGTTCTGCCAGTCATTGTATTGAGGCAGGAGGGTGTGAGGGAGGGAGGAGGGAGAGAAGCTAATGGTCTGCCAGTCATTGTATTGAGGCAGGAGGGTGTGAGGGAGGGAGGGAGAGTAGCTAATGGTTCTGCGTCATTGTACTGAGGCAGGAGGGTGGGAGGGAGGAGGGAGGGAGAGTAGTAATGGTTTGACAGTATTATTGAGGCAGGAGGGGTGAGGGAGGGAGGGAGGGAGAGTAGTAATGGTTCTGCCAATCATTGGACTGAGGCAGGAGGGTGGGAGGGAGGAGGAGAGTAGCTAATGGTTCTGAAGTATGTATTGAGGAGGAGGGTGGGAGGAGGGAGGGAGAGAAGAACGCCCAGTCATTGATGAGGCAGGAGGGTGTGAGGGAGGGAGGGAGGGAGAGAAGAAATGTCTGCCAGTATTGTATTGAGGCAGGAGGGTGTGAGGGAGGGAGGGAGGGAGAGTAGCTAATGGTTCGGCCAGTATTGTATTGAGGCAGGAGGGTGTGAGGGAGGGAGAGAGAAGCAAATGGTTCTGCCAGTCATGTATTGAGGCAGGAGGGTGTGAGGGAGGGAGGGAGAGTAGCTAATGGTTCTGCCAGTCATTGTATTGAGGCAGGAGGGTGTGAGGGAGGGAGGAGGAGGGAGAGTAGCTAATGGTTCTGCAGTCATTGATTGACGAGGAGGGGGGAGGGAGGAGGGAGGGAGAGAAGCTAATGGTTCCGCCAGTCATTGATTGAGGAGGAGGGTGGGAGGGAGGGAGGGAGGGAGGGAGAGTAGAATGGTTGGCAGTCATTGTATTGAGGCAGGAGGGTGTGAGGGAGGGAGGGAGGGAGAGAAGCTAATGGTCTGCCAGTCATTGTATTGAGGCAGGAGGGTGGGAGGGAGGGAGGGAGGGAGAGAAGCTAATGGTTTGCAGTATTGATTGAGGCAGGAGGGTGGAGGGAGGGAGGGAGGGAGAGAAGCTAATGGTTCCGCAGTCAATTGAGGCAGGAGGGTGTGAGAGGGAGGGAGGGAGAGTAGTAATGGTTCTGCCAGCATTGATTGAGGCAGGAGGGGGGAGGGAGGAGGAGGGAGAGAAGATAATGGTTTGACAGTCATTGTATTGAGGCAGGAGGGTGTGAGGGAGGGAGGGAGGGAGAGAAGCCAATGGTTCTGCCAGTATTGGATTGAGGCAGGAGGGTGTGAGGGAGGGAGGAGAGTAGCTAATGGTTTGACAGTCATTGTATTGATGCAGGAGGGTGTGAGGGAGGGAGGGAGAGAAGCGAATGGTTCTGCCAGTCATTGTATTGAGGCAGGAGGGTGAGGGAGGGAGGGAGGGAGAGAAGCGAAGGTTCGCCAGACATGATTGAGGCAGGAGGGTGTGAGGGAGGGAGGGAGGGAGAGAAGCTAATGGTTCTGCCAGTCATTGTATTGAGGCAGGAGGGGTGAGGGAGGGAGGGAGAGAAGCTAATGGTTCCGCCAGTATTGTATTGAGGCAGGAGGGTGGGAGGGAGGGAGGGAGAGAAGAACGGTTCGGCCAGTATTGTATTGAGAGGAGGGTGTGAGGGAGGGAGGGAGGGAGAGTAGCTAATGGTCCGCGAGTCATTTATTGACGCAGGAGGGTGTGAGGGAGGGAGGGAGGGAGAGAAGCTAATGGTCTGCCAGTCATTGATTGAGGCAGGAGGGTGGGAGGGAGGGAGGAGAGAAGCAATGGTTCTGACAGTATTGTACTGAGGCAGGAGGGTGTGAGGGAGGGAGGGAGAGAAGCTTAATGGTTCCGCCAGGCATTGTATTGAGGAGGAGGGTGTGAGGGAGGGAGGGAGGAGAGAAGCTAATGGCCGGCAGCATGTATTGAGGCAGGAGGGTGTGAGGGAGGGAGGGAGGAGAAGTAATGTCTCTGCCAGACATATATTGAGGCAGGAGGGTGGGAGGGAGGAGGGAGAGTAGTTAATGGTGCCAGTATTGTATTGAGGCAGGAGGGTGTGAGGGAGGGAGGGAGAGAAGCTAATGGTTTGCCAGTCATTGTATTGAGGCAGGAGGGTGTGAGGGAGGGAGGGAGGGAGAGTAGGCTAATGGTTCTGCCAGTCATTGTATTGAGGAGGAGGGTGTGAGGGAGGGAGGGAGGGAGAGAAGCTAAGGTCCTGCCAGTCATTGTATTGAGGCAGGAGGGTGGGAGGGAGGGAGGGAGGGAGAGAAGCTAATGGTTCTGCCAGTCATTGTATTGAGGAGGAGGGTGTGAGGGAGGGAGGGAGGGAGAGTAGCTAATGGGCAGTCATGTATTGAGGCAGGAGGGTGGAGGGAGGGAGGGAGGGGAGAGTACCTAATGGTTCTGACAGTCATTGTATTGAGGCAGGAGGGTGTGGGAGGGAGGGAGGGAGGGAGGGAGAGAAGCTAATGGTTTGCCAGTCATTGTATTGAGGCAGGAGGGTGTGAGGGAGGGAGGGAGGGAGAGAGAGCTAATGGTTCTGCAGTCATTGTATTGAGGCAGGAGGGGTGTGAGGGAGGGAGGAGGGAGAGAAGCTAATGGTTCCGCCAGTATTGGATTGAGGCAGGAGGGTGTGAGGAGGGAGAGGAGAGAAGCTAAGTCTGCCAGTCATTGATTGAGGCAGGAGGGTGTGAGGGAGGGAGGGAGAGAAGCTAATGGTTTGCCAGTCATTGTATTGAGGCAGGAGGGTGGAGGGAGGGAGGGAGAGAGTAGGTAATGGTTCTGCCAGTCATTGTATTGAGGCAGGAGGGTGGGGGAGGGAGGGAGGGAGAGTAGCTAATGGTTCGCCAGTCATTGTATTGAGGCAGGAGGGTGTGAGGGAGGGAGGGAGGGAGAGTAGCTAATGGTTCTGCCAGTCATTGTATTGAGGCAGGAGGGTGTGAGGGAGGGAGGGAGGGAGAGTAGCTAATGGTCTCTGCCAGTCATTGTATTGAGGCAGGAGGGTGGGAGGGAGGGAGGGAGGGAGAGAAGCTAATGGTTCTGCCAGTCATTGTATTGAGGCAGGAGGGTGGGAGGGAGGGAGGGAGGGGAGAGTAGCTAATGGTTCTGCCAGTCATTGGATTGAGGCAGGAGGGTGTGAGGGAGGGAGGGAGGGAGAGTAGCTAATGGTTCTGCCAGTCATTGTATTGAGGCAGGAGGGTGTGAGGGAGGGAGGGAGGGAGAGTAGGCTAATGGTTCTGCCAGTCATTGTATTGAGGCAGGAGGGTGTGAGGGAGGGAGGGAGGGAGAGTAGCTAATGGTTCTGCCAGTCATTGTATTGAGGCAGGAGGGTGTGAGGGAGGGAGGGAGGGAGAGTAGCTAATGGTTCTGCCAGTCATTGGATTGAGGCAGGAGGGTGTGAGGGAGGGAGGGAGAGTTAGCTAATGGTTCTGCCAGTCATTGTATTGAGGCAGGAGGGTGTGGAGGGAGGGAGGGAGAGTAGCAATGGTTCTGCCAGTCATTGTATTGAGGCAGGAGGGTGTGAGGGAGGGAGGGAGGGAGAGTAGCTAATGGTTCTGCCAGTCATTGTATTGAGGCAGGAGGGTGTGAGGGAGGGAGGGAGGGAGAGTAGCTAATGGTTCGCCAGTCATTGGATTGAGGCAGGAGGGTGTGAGGGAGGGAGGGAGAGTAGCCAATGGTTCTGACAGTCATTGTATTGAGGCAGGAGGGTGTGAGGGAGGGAGGGAGGAGAGTAGCTAATGGTCTCTGCCAGTCATTGTATTGAGGCAGGAGGGTGTGAGGGAGGGAGGGAGGGAGAGTAGCTAATGGTTCTGCCAGTCATTGTATTGAGGCAGGAGGGTGTGAGGGAGGGAGGGAGGGAGAGTAGCTAATGGTTCTGCCAGTCATTGTATTGAGGCAGGAGGGTGGGAGGGAGGGAGGGAGGGAGAGAAGCTAATGGTTCTGCCAGTCATTGTATTGAGGCAGGAGGGTGTGAGGGAGGGAGGGAGGAGAGAAGCTAATGGTTCTGCCAGTCATTGTATTGAGGCAGGAGGGTGTGAGGGAGGGAGGGAGGGAGAGTAGCTAATGGTTCTGCCAGTCATTGTATTGAGGCAGGAGGGTGTGAGGGAGGGAGGGAGGGAGAGAAGCTAATGGTTCTGCCAGTCATTGTATTGAGGCAGAGGGTGGGAGGGAGGGAGGGAGGGAGAGTAGCTAATGGTTCTGCCAGTCATGTATTGAGGCAGGAGGGTGTGAGGGAGGGAGGGAGGGAGAGTAGCTAATGGTTCTGCCAGTCATTGTATTGAGGCAGGAGGGTGGGAGGGAGGGAGGGAGAGTAGCTAATGGTTCTGCCAGTCATGTATTGAGGCAGGAGGGTGTGAGGGAGGGAGAGAAGAAAGGCGCCAGCAAGCATTGAGGAGGAGGGTGAGGGAGGGAGGGAGAGTAGCTAATGGTTCTGCAGTCATTGTATTGAGGCAGGAGGGTGGAGGGAGGGAGGGAGGGAGAGTAGCTAATGGTTCTGACAGTCATTGTATTGAGGCAGGAGGGTGTGAGGGAGGGAGGGAGGGAGAGTAGCTAATGGTTCTGCCAGTCATTGATTGAGGCAGGAGGGTGTGAGGGAGGGAGGGAGAGTAGCTAATGGTTCTGACAGTCATTGATTGAGGCAGGAGGGTGTGAGGGAGGAGGAGGGAGGAGAGTAGCTAATGGTTCTGCCAGTCATTGTATTGAGGCAGGAGGGTGTGGAGGGAGGGAGGGAGGGAGAGAAGCTAATGGTTCTGCCAGTATTGTATTGAGGCAGGAGGGTGTGAGGAGGGAGGGAGGAGAGTAGCTAATGGTTCGCCAGTCATTGTATTGAGGCAGGAGGGTGTGAGGGAGGGAGGGAGGGAGAGTAGCTAATGGTTCTGCCAGTCATTGTATTGAGGCAGGAGGGTGGGAGGGAGGGAGGGAGGGAGAGTAGCTAATGGTTCTGCCAGTCATTGTATTGAGGCAGGAGGGTGTGAGGGAGGAGGGAGGGAGAGTAGCTAATGGTTCGCCAGTCATTGTATTGAGGCAGGAGGGTGTGAGGGAGGGAGGGAGGGAGAGTAGCTAATGGTTCTGCCAGTCATTGGATTGAGGCAGGAGGGTGTGAGGAGGGAGGGAGGGAGAGTAGCTAATGGTTCTGCCAGTCATTGTATTGAGGCAGGAGGGTGGGAGGGAGGGAGGGAGAGTAGCTAATGGTTCTGCCAGTCATTGTATTGAGGCAGGAGGGTGTGAGGGAGGGAGGGAGGGAGAGTAGCTAATGGTCTCTGCCAGTCATTGTATTGAGGCAGGAGGGTGTGAGGGAGGGAGGGAGGGAGAGTAGCTAATGGTTCTGCCAGTCATTGTATTGAGGCAGGAGGGTGTGAGGGAGGGAGGGAGGGAGAGTAGCGAATGGTTCTGCCAGTCATTGGATTGAGGCAGGAGGGTGTGGAGGGAGGGAGGGAGGGAGAGTAGAATGGTTCTGCCAGTCATTGTATTGAGGCAGGAGGGTGTGAGGGAGGGAGGGAGAGATAGCTAATGGTTCTGCCAGTCATTGTATTGAGGCAGGAGGGTGTGAGGGAGGGAGGGAGGGAGAGTGGGCTAATGGTTCTGCCAGTCATTGTATTGAGGCAGGAGGGTGTGAGGGAGGGAGGAGAGAGTAGCTAATGGTTCTGCCAGTCATTGTATTGAGGCAGGAGGGTGTGAGGGAGGGAGGGAGGGAGAGTAGCTAATGGTTCTGCCAGTCATTGTATTGAGGCAGGAGGGTGGGAGGGAGGGAGGAGAGTAGCTAATGGTTCTGCCAGTCATTGTATTGAGGCAGGAGGGTGTGAGGGAGGGAGGGAGAGAAGCTAATGGTTCTGCCAGTCATTGTATTGAGGCAGGAGGGTGGGAGGGAGGGAGGGGAGAGTAGCTAATGGTTCTGACAGTCATTGTATTGAGGCAGGAGGGTGTGAGGGAGGGAGGGAGGGAGAGTAGCTAATGGTTCTGACAGTCATTGTATTGAGGCAGGAGGGTGGGAGGGAGGGAGGGAGGGAGAGTAGCTAATGGTTCTGCCAGTCATTGGATTGAGGCAGGAGGGTGTGAGGGAGGGAGGGAGGGAGAGTAGCTAATGGTTCTGCCAGTCATTGGATTGAGGCAGGAGGGTGTGAGGGAGGGAGGGAGAGTAGCAATGGTTCTGCCAGTCATTGTATTGAGGCAGGAGGGTGTGAGGGAGGGAGGGAGGGAGAGTGAGCTAATGGTTCTGCCAGTCATTGTATTGAGGCAGGAGGGTGTGAGGGAGGGAGGGAGGGAGAGTAGAGCTAATGGTTCTGCCAGTCATTGTATTGAGGCAGGAGGGTGTGAGGGAGGGAGGGAGGGAGAGTAGGCTAATGGTTCTGCCAGTCATTGGATTGAGGCAGGAGGGTGTGAGGGAGGGAGGGAGAGTAGCTAATGGTTCTGCCAGTATTGGATTGAGGAGGAGGGTGGGAGGGAGGGAGGAGGGAGAGAGTTAATGGTTGAAAATTGTATTGAGGAGGAGGTGGAGAGAGGAGGGAGGGAGAGGGGTGCCAGTCATTGTATTGAGGCAGGAGGGTGGGAGGGAGGGAGGGAGGGAGAGTAGCAATGGTTCTGCCAGTCATTGTATTGAGGCAGGAGGGTGTGAGGGAGGGAGGGAGGGAGAGAAGCTAATGGTTCTGCCAGTCATTGGATTGAGGCAGGAGGGTGTGAGGGAGGGAGGGAGGGAGAGTAGCTAATGGTTCTGCCAGTCATTGTATTGAGGCAGGAGGGTGGAGGGAGGGAGGGAGGGAGAGAAGCTAATGGTTCTGCCAGTCATTGTATTGAGGCAGGAGGGTGTGGGGAGGGAGGGAGGGAGGGAGAGTAGCTAATGGTTCTGCCAGTCATTGTATTGAGGCAGGAGGGTGTGAGGGAGGGAGGGAGGGAGAGTAGCTAATGGTTCTGCCAGTCATTGTATTGAGGCAGGAGGGTGGGAGGGAGGGAGGGAGGGAGAGTAGCTAATGGTTCTGCCAGTCATTGTATTGAGGCAGGAGGGTGTGAGGGAGGAGGGAGGGAGAGTAGCTAATGGTTCTGCCAGTCATTGTATTGAGGCAGGAGGGTGTGAGGGAGGGAGGGAGGGAGAGTAGCTAATGGTTCTGCCAGTCATTGTATTGAGGCAGGAGGGTGTGAGGGAGGGAGGGAGAGAGTAGCTAATGGTTCTGCCAGTCATTGTATTGAGGCAGGAGGGTGTGGAGGGAGGGAGGGAGGGAGAGTAGCTAATGGTTCTGCCAGTCATTGTATTGAGGCAGGAGGGTGTGAGGGAGGGAGGGAGGAGAGTAGCTAATGGTTCTGCCAGTCATTGGATTGAGGCAGGAGGGTGGTGAGGGAGGGAGGGAGAGTAGCTAATGGTTCTGACAGTCATTGTATTGAGGCAGGAGGGTGTGAGGGAGGGAGGGAGAGAAGCTAATGGTTCTGCCAGTCATTGTATTGAGGCAGGAGGGTGTGAGGGAGGGAGGGAGAGTAGCATAATGGTTCGCCAGTCATTGATTGAGGCAGGAGGGTGGAGGGAGGGAGGAGGGAGAGTAGCTAATGGTTCTGCCAGTCATTGTATTGAGGCAGGAGGGTGTGAGGGAGGGAGGGAGAGTAGCTAATGGTTCGCCAGTCATTGTATTGAGGCAGGAGGGTGTGAGGGAGGGAGGAGAGAGAGCTAATGGTTCTGCCAGTCATTGTATTGAGGCAGGAGGGTGTGAGGGAGGGAGGGAGGGAGAGTAGCTAATGGTTCTGCCAGTCATTGTATTGAGGCAGGAGGGTGTGAGGGAGGGAGGGAGGGAGAGTAGGCTAATGGTTCGCCAGTCATTGGATTGAGGCAGGAGGGTGTGAGGGGAGGGAGGGAGGGAGAGAAGCTAATGGTTCTGCCAGTCATTGTATTGAGGCAGGAGGGTGTGAGGGAGGGAGGGAGGGAGAGTAGCTAATGGTTCTGCCAGTCATTGTATTGAGGCAGGAGGGTGTGAGGGAGGGAGGGAGGGAGAGTAGCTAATGGTTCTGCCAGTCATTGTATTGAGGCAGGAGGGTGTGAGGGAGGGAGGAGGGAGAGAAGAATGGTTCTAGCCAAGTCATTGTATTGAGGCAGGAGGGTGGGTGAGGGAGGGAGGGAGAGTAGCTAATGGTTCTGCCAGTCATTGTATTGAGGCAGGAGGGTGTGAGGGAGGGAGGGAGGGAGAGTAGCTAATGGTTCTGCCAGTCATTGTATTGAGGCAGGAGGGTGGGAGGGAGGGAGGGAGGGAGAGGCTAATGGTTCTGCCAGTCATTGTATTGAGGCAGGAGGGTGTGAGGGAGGGAGGGAGGGAGAGTAGCTAATGGTTCTGCCAGTCATTGTATTGAGGCAGGAGGGTGTGAGGGAGGGAGGGAGAGAAGCTAATGGTTCTGCCAGTCATTGTATTGAGGCAGGAGGGTGGGAGGGAGTGGAGGGAGAGAAGCTAATGGTTCTGCCAGATGTATTGAGGAGGAGGGAGGGAGGGAGGGAGGGAGGGGTAGAGCAGTATGGATGAGGCAGGAGGGTGGGAGGGAGGGGGAGAGTAGAACGGTTTGCCAGTCATGAGAGGCAGAGGGAGGGAGGGAGGGAGGGGGGTGAGATTGTATGAGGCAGGAGGGTGGGAGGGAGGGAGGGAGAGAAGAATGGTCTGCAGTCAGGATTGAGGCAGGAGGGTGAGAGGGAGGGAGGGAGGGAGAGAAGCTAATGGTTCTGCCAGTCATTGTATTGAGGCAGGAGGGTGTGGGAGGGAGGGAGGGAGAGTAGCTAATGGTTCCCCAGTCATTGTATTGAGGCAGGAGGGTGTGAGGGAGGGAGGGAGAGAGTAGCTAATGGTTCTGCCAGTCATTGTATTGAGGCAGGAGGGTGTGAGGGAGGGAGGGAGGGAGAGTAGTAATGGTTTCCAGTCATTGTATTGAGGCAGGAGGGTGGAGGGAGGGAGGGAGAGTAGCTAATGGTTCGCCAGTCATTGTATTGAGGCAGGAGGGTGTGAGGGAGGGAGGGAGGAGAGTAGTAATGGTTCTGCCAGTCATTGTATTGAGGCAGGAGGGTGAGGGAGGGAGGGAGGGAGAGTAGCTAATGGTTCTGCCAGTCATTGTATTGAGGCAGGAGGGTGTGAGGGAGGGAGGGGAGAGTAGCTAATGGTTCTGCCAGTCATTGTATTGAGGCAGGAGGGTGTGAGGGAGGGAGGGAGGGAGAGTAGCTAATGGTTCTGCCAGTCATTGTATTGAGGCAGGAGGGTGTGAGGGAGGGAGGGAGGGAGAGTAGCTAATGGTTCTGCCAGTCATTGTATTGAGGCAGGAGGGTGTGAGGGAGGGAGGGAGGAGAGAGAGCTAATGGTTCTGCCAGTCATTGTATTGAGGCAGGAGGGTGAGGAGGAGGAAGGAGGGAGGAGGAGAGAAGGTAATGGTTTCGAGTCATTGATTGAGGCAGGAGGGTGTGAGGGAGGGAGAGAGGGAGAGTAGGTAATGTTTGCCAGTAATTGTATTGAGGAGGAGGGTGAGAGAGGGAGGGAGGAGAGTAGATAATGGTTCTGCCAGTCATTGATTGAGGCAGGAGGGTGGGAGGGAGGGAGGGAGGAGAGAAGTAATGGTGCAGTATTGGATGAGGAGGAGGGTGTGAGGGAGGGAGGGAGAGAAGAATGTTTGCCAGTATTGTATTGAGGAGGAGGGTGGAGGAGGGAGGGAGGAGAGTAAGCAGATGTATTGAGGGAGGAGGTGTGGAGGGAGGGAGGGAGAGAGGGAGAGAAGTTAATGGTTCTGCCGTCATTGATTGAGGCAGGAGGGTGTGAGGGAGGGAGGGAGGGAGGAGAATGGTCTGCCAGTCATTGTATTGAGGCAGGAGGGTGGGAGGGAGGGAGGGAGGGAGAGTAGCTAATGGTTGCCAGTATTGGATTGAGGCAGGAGGGTGGGAGGGAGAGGGGAGAGTAGCTAATGGTTCTGCCAGTCATTGTATTGAGGCAGGAGGGTGTGGGGGAGGGAGGGAGGGAGGGAGAGAAGGTAATGGTTCTCCAGTCATTGTATTGAGGCAGGAGGGTGGAGGGAGGGAGGGAGGAGAGAAGCAACGCCGCCAGTATGTATTGAGGGAGGAGGGTGTGAGGGAGAGGGAGGGAGAGTAGCTAATGGTTTGCCAGTCATTGTATTGAGGCAGGAGGGTGTGAGGGAGGGAGGGAGAGAAGCCAATGGCTGCCAGTCATTGTATTGAGGCAGGAGGGTGGAGGGAGGGAGAGAGGGAGAGAAGTAATGGTTGCCAGTCATTGTATTGGAGGCAGGAGGGTGAGGGAGTGGAGGGAGGGAGAGAAGTTAATGGTTTGCCAGACATTATTGAGGCAGGAGGGTAGTGAGGGAGGGAGGGAGAGAAGAGGTTGCAGTATTATATGGTGAGGCAGGAGGGTGGGAGGGAGGGAGGAGAGAAGTGAGTAGTATTGAGGCAGGAGGGTGTGAGGGAGAGGGAGGGAAGGAGAGGATAGTATCTGCCAGTCATTGTATTGAGGCAGGAGGGTGTGAGGGAGGGAGAGGGAGAGAAGAAGGTTGCCAGTATTGTATTGAGGCAGGAGGGTGGGAGGAGGGAGGGAGGGAGGGAGAGAAGTAATGGTTTGAAGTATAGATTGAGGCAGGAGGGTGGAGTGGAGGGAGGAGGGAGAGTAGCTAATTCCCTAGTATGTATTGAGGCAGGAGGGTGGGAGGGAGGAGGGGGGAGAGGTAGTAAGCAGTCATTGTATTGAGGCAGGAGGGTGTGAGGGAGGGAGAGGGAGAGTAGAACGTCTGCCATATTGCATTGAGGAAGGAGGGTGAGGGAGGGAGGAAGGAGAGAGTTAATGGTTTGCCAGATTGATTGAGGCAGGAGGGTGGGAGGGAGGGAGGGAGGGGAGAGAATGTTGACAGTATTGGATTGAGGCAGGAGGGGGAGGGGAGAGGAGAGTAGAGTTGAATATGAGGAGGAGGGTGGGAGAGGGAGGGAGAGAAGCTAATGGTGCTAGTCATTGTATTGACGCAGGAGGGGTGGGAGGGGAGGGAGGGAGAGATAATGGTGAGTAATGGATTGAGGTAGGAGGGTGGAGAATGGAGGGAGGGAGGGAGAGAGTAATGGTCTGGCCAATTGAGGCAGGAGGGTGGGGATGGGAGGAGAGGTAATGGTTTGCCAGTATTGGATTGAGGGGGAGGGAGGGGGGAGAGATAATGGTTCTGCCAGTATGATTGAGAGGAGGGGTGAGGGAGGGAGGGAGAATGGTTCTGGCTAGTCATTGTATTGAGGCAGAGGGAGAGGGAGGGAGGAGAGAAGTTAATGGTTGCCAATTATTGTACTGAGGCAGGAGGGTGTGAGGGAGGGAGGGAGGGAGAGTGAGTAGTTCTGCAGTCATTGTATTGAGGCAGGAGGGTGTAGGGGGAGGGAGGGAGGGGAGAGTATTGTTAAGGGTTTGCTGGGACATGGAGAGGAGGAGGGGTGAGGGAGGATGGAGGAGGGAGAGTAGGTGACCGGTCTGACAGTATTGTATTGAGGCAGGAGGGTGTGAGGGAGGGAGGGAGGGAGAGAATGTTTGGGGTCATTGTATGGAGGCAGGAGGGGAGGGAGGGAGGGAGGAGGAGAGAAGTAATGGTCCTGGCATGAGGAGGAGTAGGAGGAGAGGAGTAATGGGATATTATTGAAGGAGGGTGGGAGGGAGGGAGGAGGAGAGAAGAAGTTCTGCAATCATTGTATTGAGGCAGGAGGGTGGAGGGAGGGAGGAGAGAGAAGGAATGGTTGGTAGAATCATTAATTTGAGGCAGGAGGGTGTGAGGGAAGGAGGGAGGGAGAGAAGTTAATGGTTCTGCCAGTCATTGTATTGAGGCAGGAGGGTGGGAGGGAGGAGGGAGGGAGAGAAGATAATGTTCTGGCCAGTCATTGTATTGAGGCAGGAGGGTGGGAGGGGAGGGAGGGAGGGAGAGTAGTTAATGGTCTCCGCCAGTCATTGTATTGGACGGGAGGTGGGTGAGGGAGGAGGGAGGGAGGGAGAGTAGCTAATGGTTCTGCAAATTATTGAGGAGGAGGGTGAGAGGGAGGGAGTGGAGGAGGGAGGGAGGGAGAGAAGCTAATGGTTCGCCAGACATTGTATTGAGGAGGAGGGTGTGAGGGAGAGAGGGAGGGAGGAGAGTAGCTAAGGTTCTGCCAGTTCATTGTATTGAGGCAGGAGGGGTGTGAGGGAGGAGGGAGGGAGGAGAGAAGGTTTGTTGCCAGTCATTGTATTGAGTGCAGGAGGGTGTGTGAGGGAGGGAGGGAGGGAGAGAAATTGGTTTGCAGTATTGGATTTGAGGAGGAGGGTGTGAGGGAGGAGGGAGATGTTTGCAAATAGTATTGAGGAGGAGTGGTGCAGAGGGAGGGAGGGAGGAGAGAAGCTACTTGTTCCGCCAGTATTGCATTGGAGGCAGGAGGGTGAGTGAGGGAGGGAGAGTAGTTAATGGTTCTGCCAGTCATTGTATTGAGGCAGGAGGGTGTGAGGGAGGGAGGGAGGGAGGAGAGTATTAATGGTTTGCCAGTATTGCATTGAGGCAGGAGGGGGAGGGAGGGAGGGAGGGAGGGAGAGAAATAATGGTTCTGCCAAATATTGTATTGAGGCAGGAGGGTGTGAGGAGGGAGGGAGGGAGAGTGGCTAATGGTTCTGCCAGTCATTGGATTGGAGGCAGGAGGGGAGGGGAGGGAGGGAGAGTAGCTATATCCGCTAAAGATGGAGAGGAGGGTGTGAGGGAGGGGAGGGAGGAGAGCATCCAATGGTTCTGCCAGTCATTGTATTGAGGCAGGAGGGTGGGAGGGAAGAGGGAGAGTAGTTAATGGTTTGCCAGTCATTACTGAGGCAGGAGGGTGAGGAGGGAGGGAGGGAGAGTAGTTAATGGTTCTGCCAGTCATTGTATTGAGGCAGGAGGGTGGGAGGGAGGAGGGAGGGAGAGTAGCTAATGGTTCTGCCAGTCATTAGACTGAGGCAGGAGGGTGTGAGGGAAGGGAGAGTATTAATGGCATATGTATTGAGGCAGGAGGGTGTGAG
>NW_025536349.1:0-61320 GCF_020615455.1 Coregonus clupeaformis
TGTTGGTGGTGTCATCTTCAGGACAGGAATACCGGCTTACTTAACGGAGGAATAAACACACATGTTCATCGTTGGTGTTTTAACCAGAACGCGGGAAAATGCCCTTTCTTTATTTTCGCACATGCGCAGTTGTACATCTCTCATAGGGCATAACTGTACCAGTGTAAGAACACAATTTATAACATATTAGTCTATATGTTAACACCCCCACTTGCTCTTATACTGTACAAGTCGTATTCAACCTAACTATCAACACATTTAGCTTACAGTTATACATCTCACAAATGTCAGTTTACATTCCAAACATATAACCCAAGAATTTTTCATTTTTGAACTTCGTAACAGGTTTAGTCAAAACATCTGCAACCATGTCTGCCGTTGGACAATATTCAATACTTATTTTGCCATCACTGAGCGCAGATCGAATGAAATGATATCTGATGTCAACATGTTTACATCTCTGACGACATACTGGGTTCTTTGACAGAGCAATTGCACCTTGGTTATCTTCAAAGATTGTTACTGGTGCATATTGGCACTCACTATCCATCTGGCCCAATAACTGTACAAGGTACAAACTTTCTTGTGTAGTAGCAGCCAGTGCCATGTACTCTGCTTCACATGTAGATAAAGCTACTGTTGGCTGCTTCTTAGACCTCCATGAAATAACAGGTCCACATTTAGTTAAACTAAAACAATACCCTGTTATGCTTCGTCTGTCACTTTGATCTGCTGCCCAATCAGCATCACTATATGCTACGAGGTTGAGTTTTTCCACCCCCTTTTTGTAACACAACTCCTGATTCATTGTCCCCTTCAAGTACCTCAACACATGTTTAGCTGTTATCCAGTGTTGCTCTTTTGGTTCTGATAGGTATTGTGACAGCTTGCTGACAATCCAACTGATATCCGGTCTTGTACATGTCATAACATATATCAAGCTGCCTATCACTTCACGATACCTTTTTGAATCAATAGGTTCACCATCACCATCAAAGTTTGTTTTTTGTTCACATGGTGTTGACCTTGTTTTACAGTCTGACATACCAAACCTTTCCAGTATCTTGGTTATGTACCTTGTTTGGCTCATCTTTATTTTCCCTTCACTTTGTGTAAAATCAATGCCTAGGAAATGTCTAAGCCTCCCAAGATCTTTCATCTTAAATTTTTCACTTAACATTTATTTTACACTTGTGAGTGAGTCACTATCACTAGCAGCGATAATTAGATCATCGACCCAAATTATCAAAATGATCCTTTCTGTTGCAGTTTGTTTGTTGTAAACACAGTGATCAGCTGGGTTCTGTGTAAAACCATTTTCACTAAGGTGATCATGCAACATTTTGTTCCAGTTCCTTCCTGACTGTTTCAGGCCGTACAGTGACTTGTTCAGTTTGCAGACTAGTTGCTCACCTGTATCTGACCTGACTTCAAAACCCTCTGGTTGCTCCATGTACACTTCACAGTCAATAGGAGCATGTAGATATGCTGTTTTGACATCCATCTGATGTAACTCTAAGTCATACTGAGCTGCTAGCTGCATCAAACAACGTACTGATGTCATATTTGCAGTTGGAGAAAAGTCTCCTTATAGTCTATTCCTGCCACTTGACTATATCCCTTTGCAACATATCTTGCCTTGTATGTCTCAGTCTCA
The DNA here is from genome assembly GCF_020615455.1 of Coregonus clupeaformis. Lineage (NCBI taxonomy): Eukaryota > Metazoa > Chordata > Actinopteri > Salmoniformes > Salmonidae > Coregonus > Coregonus clupeaformis. Next base: position 1,658 of record NW_025536349.1, read on the forward strand.
TCTGAATTGTTTTTGACCGCATAGACCCACCTGCCCCCACTGCATTTTTACCCTCTGGCAGTGTGGTCAATGTGAATGTATCATTTTCCCTAAGGGAATCCATCTCCTCCTTCATAGCAGTAGCCCAAATCTCTGATTTTGGTGAAATCATTGCTTCTTTGAAGGTTTGTGGTGCATTGCACATTACTCTGTAGCAGTAGTCAACACTAGGTGGTATCTGGTCATCACACTTCACTTTACACTCATAGTCTTTTAAGTACTGGGGCTTCTTCCTCTCTCTGTCTGGATAGCGTGGACTCTGACTATCTGAAGTCTCGATTTGCACATCTTGTGTCTCTTCGGAATTTTGATCTGCCATCTTGGCTTTTGGCATGGGGGATTGAAATCTCTCCCCATGAAGATCATCACTCATTTCCAAATCTGTCTGAGTTTGGCGTTCGACTACACCTTTTGTAACGAACTTGACTAATCTGTTTTTAAGAACTTTTCCAATGTCTGGGTAGTAGACTAGGTATGCTGGACTATTTTTATCATACCCGACAAAAATACCCTTTTCACATCTTGAGTCCAACTTTTTCTTGTTCTGTCTGTATGCATAGCAAACAGATCCAAATTCTTTCATCTTTGAAAGATCAGGCTTTCTCCCAGTAAACATGTAGTGTGGAGTCTGTCCTACACGCTTATTGTAACACCTATTGCGAATTACTGCAGCAGTCATTACAGCATATGTCCACAATTTATTTGGTAGGTTGCTCTCAAGTAGCATGCATCTTGCCATTTCCAAACAGTGTTCTCCAATTTCTCTCAGCGGTCCCATTTTGATGGGGTGAGTAAGGGGCTGAAGTTTCATATCTTATGGCATTCTTACTGAGCAGTGACTGGAACTCTTTGGCTGTGTACTCTGTGCCATTATCTGACCTGACACACTTTATTTTTCCATAAGGGGCCACATCAGCAATAAACTTCTCAGTAGCTTTTACAGTATCACTTTTTGCTTTTAGGAAATACACAAAAACTTTCCCTGAATAATCATCCGTAAATGCTAGATATATCTGAACCCATCTTTCGCCTCTGGCTCAATAGGGCCAGCCAAATCAGTGTGCACAAGCTCAAGAGCTGCTTTTGCCTTTTCATCAGGCTCTCTGTTTCTGCTCTGAACAAATTTTCCCTGTGTGCAGATTTCACAGTTGAGGGTAGATTTGTCAATCTTACCTGTGATTTTCATTCCCTCTGTCACATTTTCTAACTTTGACACATCCTCAAAATTACAGTGGCCAAGAATTTTGTGCCATGTGTGAATATCATAGCACCCATGACATCCATCATCATTTTCATCACTTACAGTGTTAAGATAGACTTTACTATCGTACTCCTCGATGTCAAAAGTGGTACCGTTCTTGTTCCGTCAGCCAGCTCCACTGAATGTTTTTCCGGTTTGAAAGTCTCGTCAAACTCCTTAAACTTCCCGATGTCCGTGACTATATGTGACGTTGCTCCCGTATCAACCATCAGCCCTTTTGTTTCAGTCCACGAACCTGACAGTCACTTATTTTGAATGCAAATGTGTGGCCTTCAGCATCTGTTGCTTGTTTCACATTGTCTCTTCTTTTTCGTCTGCAATTTGCGTCAGTATGAGTGGAGCTCTTGCAAAAACTACACCACTGTCTCCGTTCTCTGTGCTCTCCAGTAACGGTACATTCCCGGGCCTTGTGCCCTTTCTGGCCACAGTTGAAGCAGGTTATATCGGTCCCTTTATCTCTTCCTCTTGGCCAGCTAACTTTAATGTTACTTGCCTTCATCACGTTGTCGTCAGTGGAAATGGCGCTAAACTTCTCGGTGCTTTCATAGCTCCTCAACTTGGTTTTGAACTTGCCATAAGTTGTCGGCTCGTCACTCTGCGTTATGTGGATGGCAAAGCGGCTTAAATGATTCGGGCAAACCTTTCAGAATCATTGCAATCAACAGCCCGTCACTTAAAGTCTCTTCAGCATTCCTCAGTGCTGTAATAGCCGTCTCAGCACGAATGATATAATCCGTAACACTTTCGTCACTGGCTTTCTGAAGAGAAGTTAGCTCAGTGTAGAGGCTAATCACACGTGGCTTCCCTTTACCTGCATAATGTTCCCTCAATATCTTCAACGCTTTTCTCCCATCATCTGCTGCTTCTCTCATTATCAGGGAAATACTTTTATCATCCAAAACCTGTATCAATTCGGGCGTAGGCTTCTTCATTTTTCTCTCCGTCTTCTTCATCTTCATCCACGCTCAATATGGTGGCCTTTAGCCCTAGCAAACGCAAGTGTCCCAAAAACTTAGTCTCCCATAACTCGTAGTTTTTTTCATCTCCGTCGAAACATAATCTATTCCATCGGCTTCCATGTTCCCTCCTGGGCCCATAACCTGTTGGTGGTGTCATCTTCAGGACAGGAATACCGGCTTACTTAACGGAGGAATAAACACACATGTTCATCGTTGGTGTTTTAACCAGAACGCGGGAAAATGCCCTTTCTTTATTTTCGCACATGCGCAGTTGTGCATCTCTCATAGGGCATAACTGTACCAGTGTAAGAACACAATTTATAACATATTAGTCTATATGTTAACACCCTCAATATAAATAACGTTCACTCCCTTAGATACACATCTTCAACACCTGCAGGACATTCTGGATTCTTTAGATATTGCTGTGCCATGTGAGACACTCCCTGTGCTGTCTGACTGGGAACAGAGAAAAACATAGTCTTCTTCTTCTTCTTCTATGATATCATGGCGGTCCGCAAACAAACGTTTAAAGTGCATGGCGCCACCTACTGTGCTGGAATATACGATCAATCATGATCTGCCCAATTCTGCACTACCATGAAAATAAAATTCTAAACCAAATAAATCCCAAACTTTTACCACACCCTCCCCCCTCCCCAACCCCATTAAACTTGATCTATATCATGCACTCCACCCTTAGGATTGTTCAGCATGTCAACAACCAATTCAACAGTAACATCTGTTACCCCAATATCTCTTTTGCCTTCTCCACAATAACCTTCAACCTGGCATTTCTGCTTTCCACAATCTGAGTCGTACTGATAATCTTACCAATAAAAACTGAAATTAAATGTATTCATTATCAAAGTGTCCTTTGACACCGCACATTCATGAGCACAAGATTTCTGAACAGGCCTCGAAACCATGCCAGGACCATCAGCAGCACCAGCACCTACAGTAGGTCCACTTACTACAGGTACATCCATGTAAGCTCCATTAGTCTGCACTGTAGTTCTACCAATCTGTTTCTACGGCCTCTGCACGTGATACATCATGGCTGATCCTATATCTCAGAGCCTCTCTAGCTCTCTCTGTACCTGGCATCCACCAAATGCTGCACTGTGTTCTCCCCCACAATTACAGCACTTAACCTTCACATTGCTTCCACATTCACCGTAATCATGTGCCATTCCACACTTGGCACATATTTTCTTTCCTACATGTCCCATTCTTTGGCATTTAAAACACTGCATTGCATATGGGACAAATTCTCAAACATTGAAACTAAGGAATCACTGACAAGCTTTCACTTCTTTGACCCTCTTTCCTACTGATCAACCTTTTGGCCTCAATCACTCTGCCTCCCTTCACATTTTCTTTAATATCATCTGTGGACATATATATTGGGACCCCAGTGATGACTCCCCTCAATCTAGCATAAGCACCAGGGACATGGCTTTTAATCTTCTTCCCATTAAGCTTTTCCATTTTCAGAATCTTCTCTTGCTGAGCCTGGCTACCACACAATATTAACAATCTACCATTTCCAATGAACCAAGCTAATTTCACTTCACCTACCTCTTTCTCTACGGCATTAATTAGTTGAATAGGGTGTAAGTGAGGCACTGTGGTCTCGTCAAACACTATAACCACTCTCCACTCCAACACATCATTACTCTTGTTTCCTGCTTGGCCCTCTTTATGCTTTCTTTACTAGATGCTCCACTGCTTTCTGTGTCATCATCTCTCTTCTTCCTATGTCTTTCCACTACCAACCATTCCGGTCCTCGACCCTCATCCTCCCGCTCCATACCATCAGAACTGACACCCATATTGTTCGCATTACAGCACAGCTGTTGCTTCCCTAACTTTTTCTCCATTTCGTCCGCACTACTCGCCGTCATTTCCGACCTCCAACCCTCTCTCACACTGTGAAACCTTGTCTGAGGAGAGGTGGCGAGCTGCACTGAAGGCCACACCTAATGCCGCGATCAAAACAACTGGGAACTCGGAACTGGAAACTCGGAAATCTCCGACTTCCGACTTCAGTGCGTTCAAAACAACTGGTAACTCCAAAAAAAACTGTGTGCTGCAAATGGTCAACATCAACTTTTGTGAACAGGGTAGGCCTATTCACAAAGCACGTTCTCTCCAATTGCTTGTTGTATATTTTTTAAACAGTACAATTATTGTATTTGATACATTTTTATAACGTTGAGCACGTAACAGTGCGGTCTAACGCCAACATATGACTGCTTTGTGGAGGCTGGGATGGACTATACATGGCTATTTCAATAACCAATCAGTGCACCTTCCAGCAAAATATATTGTACAACAAAAGTGATATGCATGTGCTAATTTTAAAATGATGTAAAGGAAATTAGCAACCCTTTCCTTTGAGAAATTGTATTATAGTAACCTGCCTATATGTTACTATTTTTTTCTCTCACGTCTTTCCTTAGTGTTCTGTATGCTGTCTGACACACACAGCCTACCTAAAAGCTAGTAACTAGCTAGCTCATTACTGCCAGGCTCCAGCTACACCGAGGAAATACAACACAATTATCATAGAAACAGCTGAAGGTTGATGGCATTTTATTGGAAAGTGTAAGTATATTCTGCCGGTGGGGCTACATTAGCTATAAACAGCTAACGTTGGCTAGCTAAGGATTATGTTCGACATGTTTTTATTTTTGCGGCAAATTTACATCTAGCTATGCTAGTAGCTAAGCTATCGTTAGCGAACTAACCGGGCTAGCCGTCCAATCTAGCTGTCTAGCTAGATATTTTTCATGGTTTATTGATGACCTTAGGTGCATGCAGTAGATAAAAAGATAAAATAAAAATACATTTTTTTTCTTATTACTAGCTAGCTACCTAACAGGGCCAGTTGGCGGTGTCAATACGTCGTTAACGCTAGCTTGCTCGGAACTTAGCTACGTTAGCTAGCTAGCTATTCTAGCTAATGTTTACATGTGTCCACTTAATTTGCATTACTACCTACCCGTAACAAGCTATCTTTCTACCCTTAGCAAGCTATCTCTGTAGCTAATATTTCTGCTAAAGCTAACTAAATCACCAGTAGCTAGGTAGACACGCCGTTATAACTAGTCAACTAGCTAGGTTATATCAGGGATTTTGCCAAATGTTGCGGTGGGTACCGTTTAGCTAGCTAGTTAACGTTATGTCGTATCGGGTGAATGGTGGCAATTATTGCTGATAAACAAAGGAGTCCGCTCATACTGAACTTTGATCATAAGGTTTATTCAGATCACAAGCTTCAGCATAAGTTACAGGTGACATGCCCACCCGGAGAGCGACGCCTCAGAATGGCCGCTCTAACTTCTTATTCGTTTAACCCCTACTTATAAACAATGCAAAAAGATGGGCTCCCTCTTCTGGCCAATCACCAGTCTCCCCTGTCTACAACACACTTCCTGTCTGTTGTATGTGGCGTTACACTAAAACATTCCCTCTTGATACTAAAATTAACGTCCTCTCTGGTTCCACTTAAAACATTAACAACGTCATAATCTCAATACACGACATATCCCCCCTTCGAGACGAACTAAAAGTCTCGAAAACAAACAGAATAGGATTATGACAAGTAACAATTTATCTTATTGAGTATCTTTAACATTAAACCAAAAAACATTCTCCTCTAGAGTGTATATACCTTTCTATGAAATATGAATAACTGTTTATGAAGTGTGAATACATTACTATGAAATATGAACAAATCTTTATGGAGTGTAAGAGCGAAAAACTGTCCGGCAACCTTCGTTCCAAATCCATCCATCAATCAAGACAGTAAAATTCTCTCACGGTCCCTCTGCCCCAGGCAACCACCTCGGTACTCCCGATAAACTCATAAACAATGTAAATGCATTTAAAACTATGATGCAATTAAATACACATGTAAGCCCCTGCAAACAAAATCCTATCCAAAAAATATCCACTCTAAGGCTGGTCAACCCATTGGACCCTACAGTGGACCTCTCCCTGCCTAGACTCCCTGTCCCTAAGCATCACCGAAATAAACAAAAACATCTAAGATCCCCACATGTACAGTGGGAAAAAAAAGTATTTAGTCAGCCACCAATTGTGTAAGTTCTCCCACTTAAAAAGATGAGAGAGGCCTGTAATTTTCATCATAGGTACACGTCAACTATGACAGACAAAATGAGATATTTTTTTTCCAGAAAATCACATTGTAGGATTTTTTATGAATTTATTTGCAAATGATGGTGGAAAATAAGTATTTGGTCAATAACAAAAGTTTCTCAATACTTTGTTATATAGCCTTTGTTGGCAATGACACAGGTCAAACGTTTTCTGTAAGTCTTCACAAGGTTTTCACACACTGTTGCTGGTATTTTGGCCCATTCCTCCATGCAGATCTCCTCTAGAGCAGTGATGTTTTGGGGCTGTCGCTGGGCAACACGGACTTTCAACTCCCTCCAAAGATTTTCTATGGGGTTGAGATCTGGAGACTGGCTAGGCCACTCCAGGACCTTGAAATGCTTCTTACGAAGCCACTCCTTCGTTGCCCGGGCGGTGTGTTTGGGATCATTGTCATGCTGAAAGACCCAGCCACGTTTCATCTTCAATGCCCTTGCTGATGGAAGGAGGTTTTCACTCAAAATCTCACGATACATGGCCCCATTCATTCTTTCCTTTACACGGATCAGTCGTCTTGGTCCCTTTGCAGAAAAACAGCCCCAAAGCATGATGTTTCCACCCCCATGCTTCACAGTAGATATGGTGTTCTTTGGATGCAACTCAGCATTCTTTGTCCTCCAAACACGACGAGTTGAGTTTTTACCAAAAAAGTTATATTTTGGTTTCATCTGACCATATGACATTCTCCCAATCCTCTTCTGGATCATCCAAATGCACTCTAGCAAACTTCAGACGGGCCTGGACATGTACTGGCTTAAGCAGGGGGACACGTCTGGCACTGCAGGATTTGAGTCCCTGGCGGCGTAGTGTGTAACTGATGGTAGGCTTTGTTACTTTGGTCGCAGCTCTCTGCAGGTCATTCACTAGGTCCCCCCGTGTGGTTCTGGGATTTTTGTGATCATTTTGACCCCACGGGGTGAGATCTTGCGTGGAGCCCCAGATCGAGGGAGATTATCAGTGGTCTTGTATGTCTTCCATTTCCTAATAATTGCTCCCACAGTTGATTTCTTCAAACCAAGCTGCTTACCTATTGCAGATTCAGTCTTCCCAGCCTGGTGCAGGTCTACAATTTTGTTTCTGGTGTCCTTTGACAGCTCTTTGGTCTTGGCCATAGTGGAGTTTGGAGTGTGACTGTTTGAGGTTGTGGACAGGTGTCTTTTATACTGATAACAAGTTCAAACAGGAGCCATTAATACAGTTAACGAGTGGAGGACAGAGGAGCCTCTTAAAGAAGAAGTTACAGGTCTGTGAGAGCCAGAAATCTTGCTTGTTTGTAGGTGACCAAATACTTATTTTCCACCATAATTTGCAAATAAATTAATAAAAAATCCTACAATGTGATTTTCTGGATTTTCTTTTCTCAATTTGTCTGTCATAGTTGACGTGTACCTATGATGAAAATGTCAGGCCTCTCTCATCTTTTTAAGTGGGAGAACTTGCACAATTGGTGGCTGACTAAATACTTTTTTCCCCCACTGTATTCAATAACATCAAACATCATTCTACAAAAATTAATACCTAAGAATATGACACAATTATGTATTACACATGCAAATATGTCTATATTTCATTGCAGACATTGGAATGTAGTCCACTACACTTCATCTCCCCGTAGTCTCCTCTTCCAATGGACTGTTGATGATGGAATCGGCCACACCCTCTTTGTTTCATCTCCTCCAGTCATATTGTCCTTTCATATTGTCCTTGTTTGAGTATTTCAATCTCCACATGTCCCCCAAATGCTTCTGGAAGAAAAGGAAAGACCAAACAGTATCTCTTGCAAAACAACACTTTCAAATTAAACATCAATATCAACTAAGAATATAAAAATGATATATAAATGATGCATGAATCACATTAAATGATAGAATAATGAACTAGGATAATTATTAATTCATACACTTCCCCCCTTTGATTCATAAAATCATACCAAAATCACCCTAATATTGAAAAAAAAAAATATTGAAAAATGATCAAATAATAAAAAAAAATGATATTTATCCATTCAGTTCCACTTGTCCATCTTCATCCAGATCAGGAACAGTCAACACCGGCATCTGAGTGTTGTCTCCAGGCATCACTCTCCAACCTATCTCAATATCATAGCTTTCTCAAAGGTCAGTAACAAATTACAAACATCACACACAGTGTTATCAAAGCTGCCATTAAATGTAACCCATCACTGCCCCTTCTGGCCTACCTGATCTTGCAACCAAGTCTTCTCAGATCTCCCAAACGCATCCCTTATATTCTTCAATGCATATATAACCCTAGTGATAATATCTGAACTATCTGGACTCAAAGTATACCTAATATTATCAATATGATCTTCCCAAATGTTACACCATACCATGGAAAAAGTCCCCCCTTCTCCCTTAGATTTATCCTTCAATGATAGGCTTGAAGACTATGACATGTCTCCATGTCTCTTTTCATCCAATTTCAAACCTAGCTTCAGATTTCTGTGTCCGGTGCTACCCCTCTTTTAATGGTAAAACCTCATATGGAAGCTTCAACGTTGACATGTAACAACATCCTGTCCATCCATAATGTAAGAATATATATGCTTTATCACCACAAACCCTCAAAATATCTCAAAAATTTCCCATAGTCACATTGTCAGGCAAAAGCTAATCTTTTAACCCTCAAAGTCCTGCTCTTCTTACTACCTGGTACATAAAAAGTAACATATTTCTCATTACTACCCTTAAGGTCATGCATACCCAAAGTTATCATATAACATCACAATCTGATATTCCCATAAACATACCCCTTACCTCATATGTTTTATTAGAACCAAACAACTTTTAGCCCTCAATGGTTACACCTCAAATGCTTCAGGGTTTGCTGTTACCTGAGTTTCCTTCCCATCTAACAAATGCACACAAGTTAATTCACTTAACCCAATACCACCTAACCCTAGACTTAAACAAATGTTTTGACAACGACATTATTTTATCGGTTACTGATTGTTGTTGATACCACAGTCATGACAAAGCATAAGATTGACACATACTTGATAAAGGTCGAACGACCGTCTCTAAAATGTTTGGTGCTGGAATTCTCACCAGACATGGACCCTCAAGATTCCTCACTGATATTACAGAATGAGCTGCTGGAACCTGCCCATCTATCTCTAATCTTCACAACAGAAGAATCAAACCACTCCATTTAGTTTCTCTCTTGCCTAACGAGCGGTACTGATCAGATACCTCTCCTTGTCTGTCATTAAAATCAAAGACCTCATCCTGTACCTCCATGATGAATCTATATTCTCTCTACTACTATCTGTTCTCCTATTTTAACCCTATTCGTACTATCATTGACAGCACTCTCCATCCGTAAAAGTTGTTGTCGGTGTCATACTTCCTACATTTGCTATTGCCATCGTATCATTAATCCCTTTCCACAGTTACCATTAAAGTAGTTGACTTAGTTGATGTATTAACACTTAACTACTTCTAGTGCGAAAGCTACCGATATCCTATGTGTATTATTTACTGTTGGAGTGACTACTGTAATCTACTCCTCCTTTGGTGACTGCGGAAGCTTCGACAGACTTCAAATCTTCCATTATAAGCGTCACTTTACGAATTACATAGCCCTTTAACCAATAATTCTTAACCGGAACAAATTTTAATGCTTGCACTAGATAAGTACACATATTCTCCCTAATCTTCTCTTATCATTACGCAAAATAAGTGAACAGTCACTCATAACCCTCTTCCACTTCATATCGTTGTACAAACTATATCTCCTTTGATTAGGTGCAACAGCTTGCTTCTACTTCTGGTCCTGATAACAATACTTATTTTCCATAATTATCTCTCCATGTGGGAGGAACGTCCCCATCCTAACCCTAATAAGTATTTTTCCTCTAAAATTGGTGCTGGAGCTATTGGTTCCCTTATAATCAAATGCGATATATTTATGGCTTTAATAACTATCAATGTTGAAAGAGTTAAATTGCTTCTCACTGTTGTTTTAATAGACTGAAGTGTTAATGTCCTTATTGTTACTTCATACATTTTCCCCAAAGCTTTGAAGTCTTTGCTTGTACTTCCATCTATCACCACTAGTGTCAAATGACGTAAATGTAACTTACATTCACTCTCTCTTCCTACTCTAAACCCTGACTTTCAAACTTTTGATTATAAAAAATACACCTATAATTACCTTGATCTCCCTACTCTAAAGTGTCCTTCACCATTGTTCTCTCTCTTACTACTAACTTTGAAACTTAGTTTACTGTCTTAGAGTTCCTTCAACCCTAGTTCTCCTAACTTTTTTAATCTAATCTTTTCTCCTAACCTTTCAAAACCTTTTCCCACTGATTTATTCACAAAATCCCTTTACCACCAAATTTTTAGAATATGTGATTGGGAAAGTCCCCACCTGCTTCTGACTTCTTTACACACAGACTTGGCAAACGACTAAACACCTTTTAGCCTAGCCTGAAATCTCTTGGTGTAAGAATGTAACCCAGAATAACAGTCACCCCTTTTAACTTTATTTCTCAGACAGATTGTCTAATAGGCAGTCTAATAGATTATCATCCTTCCTATGATATTATCTTTTTAAGCAAATATGATTCCCAAAAACCCTACTTTTTAACATCTTCTACCAGACATCCGTTTAGTGTACATCTTATTGTACAATTCAATTTAAACCATGCATCTCTTCCCAACACTGCAATAGGTATATGTTATAATATTAGTATGTCTATTTTAATTTCTCCTTGATTTTTTATAGCATAGCTCAATTGGTTCCCTAAGAGTAATTAACTGTTTTACTACCTCAAATCCCTATCCTAATTAGTTAATTTTACATAGTGAGATGTTTAACCTCTTTTAGGCTCAACACAGATAATGTCACGCTCTGGCTCCGGGACTTTGTATGTTGAGCCAGGGTGTGTTCGTTTTGTTGTGTTTTGGTTGGTTGTCTTTGGGTGTGTTGTCTTGGTTGTTCGTGTGACTCCCAATCAGTGGTAACGAGTGTCAGCTGTCGGCTCGTTATCTCTGATTGGGAGCCATATTTAAACTGTGTGTTTTCACCTTGGGGTTGTGGGTTTTTGTTCCGTGTTCAGTCTTTGTTACTGTGGACTTCACGAGTCGTCTTTTGTTTTGTATTTTGTGCTTTATCAATTAAAGTCATGTTCATTTCACACGCTGCGCCTTGGTCCACTCCTTCTCGTCAAGACGATCGTGACAGAAAAACCCACCAAAAAAGGACCAAGCAGCGTGTCCAGGAGCAAGGAGACTGGACATGGGAGGAAGCGCCGGGTAAGGAGATCGAGAGGCTGGCGATGGCCCAGGTGGGCAAATCGTGGTCCTGGGAGGACATGCTCGGGGGCAAGGGACCTTGGGGGAGGATAAAGGCCCTGGCGAGAGAGGAGCAACGGCGTCAGCAGGGCCATCGTCGGAGGGACGAGAGGCAACCCCAAAAAGTTTTTTTGGGGGGGCACATGGCTTGGGCGGCTGGGCAGCAGGAGGCTGCCACAGGGAGACGTGGAGAGAAGGCTATCGGATTACGGGAGCCATTGGCGAGTAGAGGGAGGGAAGTTGTTGTGGCACGGCGTGAGAGACTGATGTGTGTTACCAGTCCGGTCCGGCCCGTTCCTGATCCCCGGTTAAGGCCAGTGGTGTGTGTTCCCGGTACGGACCGGCCTGTTCCTACTCCACGCACCAAGCCCACGGTGTGCGTCGCCAGCCCAGCCCGGCCTGTTCCTGCTCCACGCACTAAACCTACGGTGTGCATCGCCAGCCCTGCCCGGCCTGTTCCTGCTCTACGCACCAAGCCTACGGTGTGCGTCGACAGCCCTGCCCGGCCTGTTCCTGCTCCACGTACTAAACCTACGGTGTGCGTCGCCAGCCCAGCCCGGCCTGTTCCTGCTCCACGCACTAAACCTACGGTGTGCATCGCCAGCCCTGCCCGGCCTGTTCCTGCTCTACGCACCAAGCCTACGGTGTGCGTCGACAGCCCTGCCCGGCCTGTTCCTGCTCTACGCACCAAGCCTACGGTGTGCGTCGACAGCCCTGCCCGGCCTGTTCCTGCTCCACGCACTAAACCTACGGTGTGCGTCGCCAGCCCAGCCCGGCCTGTTCCTGCTCCACGCACTAAACCTACGGTGTGCATCGCCAGCCCTGCCCGGCCTGTTCCTGCTCTACGCACCAAGCCTACGGTGTGCGTCGACAGCCCTGCCCGGCCTGTTCCTGCTCTACGCACCAAGTCTACGGTATGCGTCGCCAGCCCGGTCCGGCCTGTTCCTGCTCTACGCACCAAGACTACGGTGTGCGTCGACAGCCCTGCCCGGCCTGTTCCTGCTCTACGCACCAAGTCTACGGTGTGCGTCGACAGCCCTGCCCGGCCTGTTCCTGCTCTACGCACCAAGTCTACGGTGTGCGTCGACAGCCCTGCCCGGCCTGTTCCTGCTCCACGCACCAAGCCTACGGGGTGCGTCACCAGCCCAGCCCGGCCTGTCCCTGCTCTACGCACAAAGCCTACGGTGTGCGTCGTCGGCCTGGTCCAGCCCGTTCCTGCTACTCGCACCAAGCCAGGGTACAGTCGTCGGCCTGGTCCAGCCCGTTCCTGCTCCTCGCACCAAGCCAAGGGTGCGAGTCGTCAGCCTGGTCCAGCTCGTCCCTGCTACTCGCACCAAGCCAAGGGTGCGAGCCGTCAGCCTGGTCCAGCTCGTTCCTGCTACTCGCACCAAGCCAAGGGTGCGAGTCGTCAGCCTGATCCAGCCCATTCCTGCTACTCGCACCAAGCCAAGGATGCGAGTCGTCAGCCTGGTGAGGTCCGTTCGGCTCACGCATCAAGCCAAGGGTGCGTATCGTCAGCCAGGTCGGTCCGTTCCTGCCTCACGCCCAAGCCAGGGGTGCGCGTCGTCAGTCCGGGGCCTGGTCAGGTCAGCTACTCCACTACGGAGTTTGAGCAATCCGCTCCGTCTATGTCCGGTCCAGATCCAGCCAGCGGGGTCAGACCGGACCGGGGGCGCTACGGGGGGATTGTGGAAGGGTGGTGGTCAAGCCCGGAGCCGGAGCCGCCTCCGAGGAGTAATGCCCACCCAGCCCTCCCCTGTTTGGGGTTTTTGAGGCGCGGTCGCAGTCCGCGCCTTTAGGGGGGGGTACTGTCACGCTCTGGCTCCGGGACTTTGTATGTTGAGCCAGGGTGTGTTCGTTTTGTTGTGTTTTGGTTGGTTGTCTTTGGGTGTGTTGTCTTGGTTGTTCGTGTGACTCCCAATCAGTGGTAGCGAGTGTCAGCTGTCGGCTCGTTATCTCTGATTGGGAGCCATATTTAAACTGTGTGTTTTCACCTTGGGGTTGTGGGTTTTTGTTCCGTGTTCAGTCTTTGTTACTGTGGACTTCACGAGTCGTCTTTTGTTTTGTATTTTGTGCTTTATCAATTAAAGTCATGTTCATTTCACACGCTGCGCCTTGGTCTACTCCTTCTCGTCAAGACGATCGTGACAGATAAAAGCTTTTACACTATTCACTATCACTTCTCATAGTCCTCTGGTTTTACTTCAATTGTTAGATATTTTCTCTTCTTCTCTAATCGGTGCTATCAGCTGACACCCCCCTTCGTATCTTCTAGGCACTCTAGAATCTTTAGGGTTCACCTGGAGAACAGGTGATCTTGACTGGCCCCTGTATCTTCCTTAAAAATGTTCTCTGTTGTTTCCTCCTGGCCCATTGCACTCACAGGTAAAGTGACCAACCTGTCCATAATTATAACAGTCTTCTGGAAGTTGCTGGAAGTGTAGCTGAAATCTTCCTCCTCCTTCTATTTCTTCTCGTCCTCTTCCTCTCCAATTCTGTGTCTGTCCAGAAACTGGCTGTGGATATGGAACACCTGGTACCCTCCTTGGCTGGTACAATTGCATTTGATATTGTTCAGTTGAAGCTGTAACAGTGATTGTTGATTTGGTTCACTCTGATTCTTCATAACCAAAGCTTCTCTTCTCCACCAGTTGTATGATTGAGTTTTTTGAGAGTTTCTTCGTCCTGTTCTTTGTTGTTGACATATCAGGATTCTTCAACAGCTTATATTCTAAATTCTGTCCTCGAAATATCATCTTCCATCATCTTCTTACTATTGGCCTTTCCTTGACCTCAATGTATTATTCTTCTCCTCCAATTCTTGGGATTATTTTCTCAGCAGGTTTTCTCCTTGTCTCTTCAGCGTCTCGAGCTGTTCCTCTAGCTCTCTTACCTCTCCCAAAGTCCTCGCTTCCTCCAGGCCTGATAAGCATCGGTCTATATCTCCTTCTATTTCTTCTGTGCCAGTCCTTGTAGGACAACCTCCTTTTGAATACACAGCACCTTTAGTCCCCTCTTTATCGCTGTCTTCATCTGAACTCGAATCTCTTGTATCCTTCTTCCTTCAACTTCCATCAGAGATCAAATCTCTAGTATCCTTCTTCTTTCCTCTCTTGCCAACTTCCTTCTGATCACAGAGTCATATCCACCCATGACCTCTTCTCAATCACTCTCATCTTCATCATCCTCGTCTTCTTTAACCTCACTCTTCTCTTCCAGACATCTCATTTTCTTCCTTCTGGAGTTTTGGATTCATCTTTATCGTCGTTTCTGCTTGTCCTCTATCTATTATTCGTTCATCTCCATCTCTGATGCAATAATCACCCTGCTGGATGATCACTGGAAGCTGAGGAAAAACATCCCTAAGCTCTACTTCCTTCTCGTAAGGTGGGTGTCTTTCTGCTGAATCCGTATGTGAGAAAGGTGTACTAACTTCTGCCATTAGTTTTTCCTGTCACCTTCTCTATACCGTTGTTTATCTTATCGCTGGAATCTTTTATCAGTTTTTGTTTGAGAATGAAGGGCAACTTTTGTTTCATTTGCCGGATAACCTAGCCATACTTTAGTTAAAGGATTACCATTTTGCACTATATCAACCGGTGTAATGACTTTTATAGCCTTGCTGTCCTTTCTCCCCATTGTAACAACCCTTTTATATTCCTTTATTATGAATTATCTTATTTTAGACTATATAGCCTATGGCTTCCCCCCTTCAATTATTAATATAACCCAAACAACTCAAAAAAAAAAAAAAAAGTTTAAATAAATCAATCAACCAAAATATGAATATGAAAAAAATTCCATTAAATTCTTTATCAAAAACCATTTCCAATTAAAATAAAAAAAAATCAATAAAAAAATCAATTAAAAATTATGAATAATTAAAACCAATTTTTATTTCTATATCCTATCTTACCCATTTATCAATTAGTGGCTATCTTACCACAACCCATCAAATGCAAGTAAATGTAAGTTAGTCAACTTCAAAGCAATCCCAAAAACAAAGCCTGTAACCCCTTGCTCTATAACCCCTTGCTCTATAAGCACCTAATTATCTTAAATTTACAGAATAATGTCAGTCCTTGATTCCCAACACAACTCCAATCAACCCCAGTGATGCACATAGCCTCCAAAATGCAATTTTTAATGTATTTGCCAAGCCTATGTGAAATTGTCATAACATCACATATCCTGTTAGGGGAAGATTTTGTGAACTAGCCTGATATCTGATCCTCTCCTCTGCCGCGTCACGTGATGTCACGTCAGCACTTCCTGTATCTCCTCTCTCTCTCCTGTCGTATCGTCCTATTGCTCCTCTCATATGACAGAAGAACAGAGACACAGAATAACATTTTAGTAGTTAATGCAATCACTGAGTATTTCCAACCATTCAATATTCGTTCGTTCTACATTCGCTCTAAGACTAAACTCAGAACTAAATAGATCGCTCAAAAACATTTTTATTTTATTTTAATCCGTCATTTAATTTAATTCATTATAATTCGTCCTCATATATCTAATTTATAAATTCAATAGGTCACAAAACAAGTTTCATCTTTAACCATCCGCCGATGTAACACCTAGAAGATTTAATTCATTTTCAAATCTTTCCTCTTATTCCCTCGTCTGTGTTTCTCTGTCTCCCCCTGCGACACGCAGCCCCACAGAAATATGACCCATTAGCAAAAACGTGTTGTAGTTTAGTACCGTAAACCAAAACGTGTCCTAATCTCGTGCCATAAACTACAACTCCCACGTTTTGTAGTATAGTGTCATAAAATTAAACGCATGCGCAAATGCATCCAATGATACGATTCCCAAACAATAGAACGATAGCATTACGCTACAGCTTCACTATTTTATACCTTATACTCACACAATTACACATAACAGAGCTCACATTTGCGTAGAACTTTGAATTCTACACACACATACATATTTTAAGAGGCTTATCCTATCGCAATAGGACCTCTAAGGACACGTTAGCATGTAGCACGCAACACAATTAGCATTAGCCGCTATGTACCATGTAACATGAAACACACTCCCATTTAAAATTAACATTAGCCGTAGCCTTTAGCTAACTGTGGCCTACCACGCCCTAAGTAACCTTGCATTGTGCCTAAATCATTGTCCATATATCACCTGCTAACTTTATGCTGCCGTAAGTTCTGGATAATCATATGAGCGGTTACCCCAAACGAATAACCCGTCGACTATAAGATGAGCATAACATACAATATCATCGTCCACCTCATGGTTCCCAGAACCAACCTGACACCACCCTAGCGCGATGCCAGGATTTTATGGCCCACTCCTAAAGAGTCGCCTCGTTTCGAGGTCTTTAACAGATTCACAATGCTCTAATTGCATACGTATCCCTGACTTTATTCTGCCAATATCTGCCGTTAAATATCTGCCTTCAATCGCTGTACAATTTTAGAATAATTATTACCAGACTCCTAGTCAACAGCAATAACGCCACACGAGGCACGGTCGTATGGTACATTTCCCCAGTGTACACAAGCAGTATCCAATCTAACAAGCTCCAAAGCGGTAAGAAAAACTCACCCTTGTCTGGCCATGGCTTCAAAGCGAGTTAGCCTGGCGGCTGAATGAAACAAAGGAGATTTGCAGACCAGCCCCACGTTGGGCGCCATTTGTCGTATCGGGTGAATGGTGGCAATTATTGCTGATAAACAAAGGAGTCCGCTCATACTGAACTTTGATCATAAGGTTTATTCAGATCACAAGCTTCAGCATAAGTTACAGGTGACATGCCCACCCGGAGAGCGACGCCTCAGAATGGCCGCTCTAACTTCTTATTCGTTTAACCCCTACTTATAAACAATGCAAAAAGATGGGCTCCCTCTTCTGGCCAATCACCAGTCTCCCCTGTCTACAACACACTTCCTGTCTGTTGTATGTGGCGTTACACTAAAACATTCCCTCTTGATACTAAAATTAACGTCCTCTCTGGTTCCACTTAAAACATTAACAACGTCATAATCTCAATACACGACAGTTAACTAGCCTACTTTGAAGTAACTTAGTAGCTAGCTAACTACTCTTGCATTGTTTCCATTGCACCGTAGTGATATATTTGCTTGCTATGTTTAAATGCTTTTAACTAATACCTTTCCAGAGGCTTAACAACATTTGGTCATACTGCTGTTAAAGTGGAAAACAAAGGAAGTGCCCATGCTATTCAAACTGGGTTTCCAGGTTGATGTTGGCTTCATGTATCCAACAGCGTAACCAGAGTGAACAGGGAAACAAAACAAAAATGATCAACTACTTGTTACTTAGTGCTTTTTACATATTCTGTAAACGTGGTGGTTTTGATGATCAAATGGTAAAGTACATCAAAGATACTGGTCTGGATTGACTTGATTGGTTAGTGTAGGGTAATTAATAGGCCTGTGACTAGTGGTTGTGTAAGACTGTATATGCAGTTCCTTAGAGTGTTAGCTATTATGAATCATGGCAAAAAAAATGGTTTGCTCTCTGTGAGTGTTTGCATCTGCATCCTCATCATGACTGTATGTATGCTGTGGCCACAGTTCAAACTATGATTTAGGCCTTTCTTGACTTTATTGGGGACCGATAGAATACAGTCAGTCGGATAACATCTCACAAAGTTCTACACCGGTAGCCTGTCTAAGTGAAATTAGCTATAAAGGGAACGCTATAAAGAGATCTGCAATTAGGATAGCTAGTCAACATTAATCTGTCAGTGTCACATCATTATTTACATGGCATTTTGAATATGTCCTCTGTAGCTCAGCTGGTAGTGCACGGCGCTTGTAACGCCAAGGTAGTGGGTTCGATCCCCGGGACCACCCATACACAAAAATGTATGCACGCATGACTGTAAGTCGCTTTGGATAAAAGCGTCTGCTAAATAGCATATTATTATTATTATGCACGATTGCGTAAGTTAGATGTGAGTACAAGGGCCTGGCCTACACAGCCAGACTGTCAGGGGGGAGTTGGGTGTAAATGTAGTCATGTAATTGTAACCTCACTTTGGTGAAGGAGTCAGATAAGACATAGGCTGTATTTTGTCTAGGCTAGAAATCACTGCTGGATGTTTTGCATCAGTCTGTGATGAGGGTGAAAGACGAAAACATAGACCTCAAATCTCTGATTTGAGGTCCACGTAATTCAAACTATTGTGCCTGATCTTACATTAACGACGTTTCCAATGTCCAGTTTTTATGTGAGTAAAGTCATACCAAATTTTTTTTAAATGCACCCGCTGTGATAGAAACAGGAAGTGTCAGTACAATTTTATAAATGTCGACAGACAATTTGTTCGTTCGACATGGTGGGATCTTTTTGTGTCGGTAAACTGAATTATGCGACAAATTGCGGTGGAAGCGATTTCCTGCGCAGTTATTGAAAGAATAACCATGTTGAGGTAAATTTGCAGTCACGCAGTGCTATGTTGTGTGGTCCTCCCACTACGACTTGAAAAAGCATGCCCAGTTTATTAGGCTACAGATGCAATAAGTTATAATGAACTTCACAGGGTGGTGAAAGTGCACGGTGATGAGTTTGATGCTCTTTTCCAATAAATATCAAGGGTCTTAATTTGTATGCTAGTGACATGATGATTAGTGATTAGCTGCCAATTAACAAATAAAAATGATCTTGCTCTTATCCATCTCATCATATAACCTAACCTGTCCAGTGTCCACTTTATCAGCGAACTGTTGTCTAGAGAGCATGCGGCTAGAGAGCATGCACGAAAACTAGATTGGACAAGTTTGCCATTTATTGCAACAGTTTTTGTGACAAAACTATCGATATAGTGAAAAATGCAATGGAAACACTCATGTTCGGTACATGAGAACTTCAACGCAAATGTGTTTTTTATGTGAACTAACTTTACGTCATCACACACAGCCTTGTATCCGCAACAAATCCGTTTGGTGGAAACAAACCTCTAGTGGGAAAATGCGCAAATACAAAAAAATAAGAATAAAGGTGGACAAAACTGCCGCTCTGCACTTGAGCAAGGCAGTTAACCCCCAACAACAACTGCTCCCTGGGCGCCGATTAAGGCAGCCCCCCGCACCTCTCTGATTCATTTACATTACAGTTTAGTCATTTAGCAGACGCTCTTATCCAGAGCGACTTACAGTTAGTGAATACATATATATTTTTTTGTAAATATTTTTTTTTCATACTGGACCCCCGTGGGAATCGAACCCACAACCCTGGCATTGCGAATGCCATGCTCTATCAACTGAGTCTACATCCCTGCCGGCCATTCCCTCCCCTACCCTGGACAACGCTAGGCCAATTGTGCACCGCCCATGAGTCTCCCGGTCGCGGCCGGCTGCGACAGAGCCTGGATTCGAACCAGGATCTCTAGTGGCACAGCTAGCACTGCGATGCAGTGCCTTAGACCACTGCGCCACTCAGGAGACGTAGGGGTTGGGTTCAGAGGGGTTGGGTTAAATGCAGAAGACACATTTCGGTTGAATGCATTCAGTTGTACAACTGACTTGGTATCCCCGTTCCCTCAATTGCCCTATTTCAAGTAGTTGTATTTTATGGACAAGGCTGCACTACATTCACTATCTATTAGGTCTTGTGTTGTTAGATCACGTGCAGACAGCCTACCTATTACACCATTTTGTTTTGTCCAGAAGCATTAAAGGAAATGACAGATGGCCTTCTGCTACTGCATTTCTAGTGGAACCAGAGCCGTCCCAGGCAGTGACCTCAATGTCTATCAGCCTTCTCAGAAACACATAGGGATATGTATCTCTTCTCGGTGTTGATTAGTATATAGTTGAATTTATAAGAGGGTATTTTCCCACCTTCTGTCAGACACTGACTGAGGAAATGCCCCTGTTGTTCCATCACATGTCACCTGTTACAGCCAATTCCCAGCACTTAGGCTAAACACTCTCAAATCCTGGGCCACTCACCAAAGCACCACTGTGAGGGTGTTTCCTGCTCCTATTTCATACGAAACACTTGTGTTGCTACCTACGCCACAGCCCTACTCTGATTGGTAACTCACCCACTGAGTCCACCCCTCTGGCTATTTTCATCCTGTGAAATCCTCGTTCAGGTCGAAGACACCTGCCTGTGACATCGGTTGTGACTTTTTTGACACTGGCCACAAGACCAAATTATGCCATAGTGACGGGGCCAGCGGTGGCATGGGCACGTACGCAAACAAAATAGATAATTTGAATGTTACACATGTCCATCTTGAACCAGATACAAGGATAAGTGCGGGCTTTAGGCAAATTCTTATTAACATTTTGTTGAGTTTGTTTTTGCTTGCAGGAGCATAAATCAACTGAGAACCTCTACCTCATTGTAGTGACATGTCAGGTGAGAAAGTGGCAGCACTGGGCGCATAGTGTTTCTATCTGCAGACTAGCTAACCAGTACCAGCATCATGGAGTAGACTACCTCGTACATTGGAAAGAATCAACAAACTAACGAGTGATTAGCCTCTGTCTCTCCACTCATGTTGCACCAGATGCATTTTCTTCAAATTATCCATAACTTCTTGCGGTGAGTCTTTTTTTTGGGGGGGTTGGGCTGTGTCTTGTTTCGGTGCATTTGAGAGCACTACTTGTATAAGAGAGGTTTACACAGCAGACTTTTGTATTGGCATCCTAGATATTGTTCTTGATGTTCAAATCAATTCTAGTAGAAAAGGGAGTTGATACGGGCTAATGGGTCACAGCAACATAGCAGCAGAAGTGTGTTTTGTCTACAGGCTCAGACATGCTTATGAAGTGAATCATAGTTCGGGATGTGATTACATAAAGAGCTGTGACAAATAATGTGAAACTCCATGCTTTGTTATGTGGTGAGACAGTCGAAATTATGTTTCTTTCCACTCCTCACTCATCAATTGCAGTATTACATCTAGGCTAGGGTTTCACTTCTGCAGCTGAAATTTGGATATTCAGTTACGGTAACCTGTTCGTATACAGCAACAAGAAGCTGTCTCCCAATTGAAGCCCCAAACTTCCTTTTTTCAGATGAGCGCTTTTTATTGGACACAGGAAGGGTCTTAAAATAGCCACTGTAAGTAACTCATCAGCCTACTGGCATTTAGTGAACACGACTGCTGCTGGGGGATACCCCAACACTCCCAGACCACAGAGTGAAGACAACAGGGGAGTCTCATTGACGTCCTGCTGGTTTTGTCCTTTACTGAAAGGGCAGACAAGTGAATCAAATTCAGAACATCTGCTGCACCATTGCTGCTTTTAGCTGGTCATAGCATAGTTAGGTAGTTAAGCAAATGTGGATGTTCTTTTCTTCCCACAGGATGAATCTGTTTGCCATTTGTGTTTGGTGTATGTAGTTGACTGTTCTCTCTTTCTTTTGTCTTTCAGGTCATACCACATACTGAATGTTCATGATGTCTGAACGTTTAGAAGAAAATTTATGTTCAGAAGAGGTTTTGATTCCAGTGGAATTTGTCAGATCTTTTGCATCACTTTGTTTTGAAAATAAAACACCCTACGTGGCAACGCACCAACACACTGAAGGATCGACCTTTATTTGAAAGGGAAGGCATTTGTCGAAGCCACAGTGCTTCCCCTAGAGACCTCTGTGGGTTACAATGCCTGTGCAAGCGCCGCAATGGACGGAATTCCTGCTGTGTCCCATCTGCACCCAGTTGGAGATCCGCAAGCCCATCAGCCTGGGCTGTGGACACACCGTCTGCAAAATGTGCCTGAACAAGCTGCACCGCAAGGCCTGCCCCTTTGACCAGACAGCCATCGCCACCGACATCGAGCTGCTGCCTCTCAACACTGCCCTACTGCAGCTGGTGGGAGGACAGGTGAGACATGGGCTAGGCTAGGTAGGTGCTACTCAGGTACTAATCAGGTGAGGTAGGCTAGGTAGGTGCTACTCAGGTACTAATCAGGTGAGAGGTAGGTACTACTCGGATGAGATGCTAGGCTAGGTACTCACTCAATTTCACATTCATAAGATTATGGATATTGTTACTGTTGGGACAGTACCCCACATTCGCATTGGACAATTACTCCCCTTATTCTCTCCACTATTCTCCTAATGACAGTTTGTGTATCACTTGGTGAGGTGACTGCAGGTTATGTTTATGTAGCATGGGAACAGCACTCTATTTGTATTGCTCATACATGGACTGGTGATGACTGACAAACCAAACATCTGTTTTGGGAATTTGGTGTCTGTCATTTGTCTTGTGTAGTAGTAGTTTACCCGATTCTGGATTGGGCCAGATTTTATTCTGCCAGTCAATGGGATTTTCCAATTACAGTTACAGACTAAATAACTTTCACTTGTCTTATTCTGGCTGTTGTACCTAAGTCTTAAAGGGTTCATATTTTGAGTCTTCTTGTGGGAGAGCTACAGTGCATTCGGAAAGTATTCAGATCCCTTGACCTTTTCCACATTTTGTTACATTACAGCCTTATTCTAAAATTGATAAAATGTTTTTTTCCCCTCACCAATCTACACACAATACCCCATAATGACAAAGCAAAAACAGGAGCGTCGCTCCACAGCTATTTTCAGGTCTCTCCAGAGATGTTCAATCGGGTTCAAGTCCGGGGTCTGGCTGGATCACTCAAGGACATTCAGAGACTTGTCCCGAAGCCACTCCTGCGTTGTCTTGGCTGTGTGCTTAGGGTTGTTGTCCTGTTGGAAGGTGAACCTTCGCCCCAGTCTGAGGTCCTGAGCGCTCTGGAGCAGGTTTTCATCAAGGATCTCTCTGTACTTTGCTCCGTTCCTCTTTCCCTCGATCCTGACTGGTCTCCCAGTCCCTGCCGCTGAAAAACATCCCACAGCATGATGCTGCCACCACCATGCTTCACCGTGTCATTGTGGATATCAGACACTGTACCAAATTACACAATCTTAAAGCTTTAGAACAGGAGTTCTCAACCTTTCTTACCCTGTTGATTTCAGATCCAGAAGCTACTTGAGGCCCAAGGGAAAGGAGAGAGCTCCTCTCCATCCACTGAGCAGGCAGGCAGCCATCCAGACACAGACCTCCCCAGGACAACAGACCAAGAGAAGTGTTAGCATCGCTGTTGGCACAGGTACTGGACTCATTCATCACCGCTTCTGGCAATCTTGGTCATTGTTTGTCTATCCACTGCATTTTGATCCAATTCTAGGCCTATCACTTTCCCGTTTCGAACTGTGCTTGTTTTTGCAAGACCGTGTGACGCTCTAGTCTCTTCAAGCACTGTGAAAATCGTATTTCTCACTTTATGGTTCATTTGCGATCTACTGAGAACATGGCTTTTTTTTCTCCAGGTCTCCTGAATAGAAAAAGTGAATTCGGACTAACCAGTATCAATACACAGTATCAATACACCTATGGTTACTCTTTTGTTGTGTAACTGTCTTGATAAGACATTTTGCTTACTACACATATAGGGTATGTTCGTAAATTCACTCTGGAGTGCCAGACTGCGTTCTGGGCGTAAATTCAGAGCGTTGTCATATTGTCCGTTTGTAAATTCAGTGTTTCGCTCTCGGAGCGTTCAGAGCGCACACTGGACGCTCTGGCCGAGGAGTAGGGTTGATCCGAGCGTTCCTCACGACGGCAGTCAAGCACCCAAGCTAACTGGCTAAAGTTGGCTAGCTTGCTAGCTACTTCCAGATACAAATGAGAGAAACTCCCTCTGACCATTTTACTTGCCCTAGCAGAGCTGGTTATCTAGAGCGTTCGATACTACTGCACTGTTGTTAGATACTACTGCACTGTTGGAGCTAGGAACACAAGCATTTCACTACACCCGCAATAACATCTGCTAAATACAGGTGCAGCTCAATAAATTAGAATATTGTGGAAAAGTTAAGTAATTTCAATAATTCAACTGACAAAGTGAAACTCATATATATTGTGGATTAATTACACAAAAAGTGAAGTAGTTCAAGGCTGTATTTGTTTTAATCTGGATGATTGCGGTTTACAGCTCATGAAAACCCCAAAATGTGAATATTGTGAAAAAGTTCAATATTGTAGACTCAAGGTGTCACACTCTAAACAGCTAACTAACTCAAAACACCTGCAAAGGTTTCCTGAGCCTTTAAATGGTCTCTGTCCAGTTCAGTAGGCTTCACAATCATGGGGAAGACTGCTGACTTGACAGTTGTGCAGAAGACAGTCATCAACAACCTCCACAAGGAGGGAAAGCATCAAAAATGCATTGCTAAAGAAGTTGGCTGTTCACAGACTGCTGTTTCCAAGCATATTCATGGAAATTTGAGTGGAAGGAAGACGTGTGGTAGGAAAAGGTGCACAAGCAACAGGGATAACCGGAGCCTTGAGAGGATTGTCAAGGAGTGGACTGAGGCAGGAGTCATTGCATCAAGAGCCACCACGCACAGACGTATCCAGGAAATGGGCTACAACTGTCGCATTCCTCGTGTCAAGCCACTCCTGAACCAGAGCCAACGTCAGAAGCGTCTTACCTGGGCTAAGGAGAAAAATAACTGGTCTGTCGCTCAGTGGTCCAAAGTCCTCTTTTCAGATTAAAGTACATTTTGCATTTAATTTGGCAATCAAGGTCCCAGAGTCTGGAGGAAGAGTGGAGAGGCACAGAATCCAAGTTGCTTGAAGTCCAGTGTGAAGTTTCCACAGTCAGTGATGATTTGGGGAGCCATGTCATCTTCTGGTGTTGGTCCACTGTGTTTCATCAAGTCCAAAGTCAACTCAGCCGTCTACCAGGAAATGTTAGAGCACTTCATGCTTCCTTTCTGCTGACAAGCTTTATGGAGATGCTGATTTTATTTTCCAGCAGGACTTGGCACCTGCCCACACTGCCAAAGGTCCCAATACCTGGTTCAATGACCATGGGATTACTGTGCTTGATTGGCCAGCAAACTCGCCTGATCTGAACCCCATAGAGAATTTATGGGGTATTGTCAAGAGGAAGATGAGCGACACGAGACCCAACAATGCAGATGAGCTGAAGGCCGCTATCGAAGCAACCTGGGTTTCCATAACCCCTCAGCAGTGCCACAGGCTGATAGACTCCATGCCATGCCGCATAGATGCAGTGATTCATGCATAAGGAGCCCCAACCAAGTACTGACTGCATGTACAAGAACATACTTTTCAGAAGGCCGACATGTCTGTATTATGTCATATTCTAATTTTCTGAGATACTGAATTTGGGGTTTTCATGAGCTGTAAGCCGTAATCATCAAGATTTAAAAAATACAGCCTTGAACTATTTCACTTTTTGTGTAAGTTTCACTTTGTCAGTTGAATTATTGAAATTACTTAACTTTTCCACAATATTCTAATTTATTGAGCTGCACCTGTATGTGTATGTGACCAATAACATTTTACTTTATTTGACTAACTGTGCTGTTGGCAACAACTGAATTATGTTTTTTTGCTGACGTTTACTGACACTGGTCATATTCAGCGAGTTCGTAAATTCATCAGTTATTCTGCGCTCTGGCACACTCAGACGAGAGTGCTCTGAAATCGGAGTAGATGGCCAGAGTGAATTTATAAACGTACCCTTAGTTGACGAACTGCATCTCTCCCTGCTGTGTAGGTGCTAGTCTGTTCTGGGGCGTCCCTGTCGATGCCCCTGCTCGCGATGAGGAGCGCCCACAGCCAGAGTGGCACACCGACACAGGGCCTGGCGCTCCCGATGGCAGCAGGGCCTCCTCTAGTCGGAGCTCTGGCAGTGCCAGCCTTACCCACAGCAGGCACATAGATGGCTCGGAAGAAGAGAGCGGGGTCAGAGAGAGACGGGTGTCAGGCACACCATCCAACCAGTCAACGCACCAGAGGTAAGAGAACGGTTGGCTGCATTTCAAACTGAACGCTTGTTTTCTTCCATTGGCCCAGCCCTCAGTTTGAATTGACTGGAAGAATGAAAGAAAGTAATGGTTGTAGTTCACCACCTAGAACTCTGAACGGCAGTTTACACCATTTTACAAGAACGAGGCTTCAGTGATTTTACATTTTTTACATTTTAGTCATTTTAGCAGACGCTCTTATCCAGAGCGACTTACAGTTAGTGAATACATATTTTTTTTATACTGACCCACCGTGGGAATCGAACCCACAACCCTGGCGTTGCAAACGCCATGCTCTACCAACTGAGCTACATCTCTGCTGGCCATTCCCTCCCCTACCCTGGACGACGCTGGGCCAATTGTGCGCCGCCCCATGGGTCTCCCGGTCACGGCCAGCTACGACAGAGCCTGGATTCGAACCAGGATCTCTAGTGGCACAGCTAGCACTGCGATGCAGTGCCTTAGACCACTGCGCCACTCGGGAGAATGGAATAGACCAAGCTTTCAATCTGAAACCCAGCCACAGGAGAACATGGGTGATGTGAAAATATGCACGTGAGGGTGAGCCCTCACAACTGGCGTCAGAAGTGTGATACCACTTCTGTCACCAACTGTGACGGCTCACCCGCTGAACACCATCTGAACACTGGTGCCACCTTGTGGCCATTTCAGTGAAGTATTTTAACCGTAGTATGAACAGCATGTGTTTTTGTGCATTTCCTGCAGGACTCAGTCAGCATTTGGAGACTGTTCTTTCCAGAGTCCAGTGTTGGGGGAGAGTGCCAGCATGTACTACCAGTCCCAGTCTCCACAGAGGGACGGCACCAAGAGTCAGGAGCCCAGGGCGGTGGAGGACGATCAGCGGTTTTATCAGGATCTACTGGTAAGAGTAATCTTTTATAGGGACTTTTATTTGCTCTGTGTATGTCAACAGGAGACCATGATTTGCGGAAGAAAAAAAATATACTTATGAGCACGGCTCCAAGTAATTAGGCTATGTATTTGTATTTGCACCGTCTTTCATCCTGGTATACTTCTTTTGGAGAATGTTTCAACAGAACCTAGTATTGCAGTGAAATGCTTAATACAACATGTTATGTGGCCAGCCTCCCTCCTGTGAAATCCCTTTGACTATCTGTCGCTTGGACCTAAACATATGAAAAGCGCTTATAAATAAAGATCTGACGTTCTTCATCCTTCCACTGGGCCAAGTGAACAGCCGTCTCCAGGGATCAGTGAACGAGGAGGTCAAAGAGGAAGAAGATCGAAGCACCTCGTACACACTGCGAGAGAGACACAGCTTGTCCCCTAGACAAGTGTCCCACTGTCAGTCCCAGCAGTCATCCCCTAGCCCTGTTCCCGTCAGCTCCCGGAGGCCGGAGCCCAAAGTAGAGCAGCAGTCAGGAGGAAGGGACCAGGTGCTCCACGCCACGCTGCGCCAGCTGCAGCAGCTAGGGGTCAACGTGGACCTGGACTCTGCCGACCCCGGGGGCAAGACCACGCGCAGCTCTGTAGAGAGTGCCAGGTATGTTTGCCTTGAAGTTTCAGGTTTACTTGACCATCTTTGCACGTAGGTCATAGAGGTAGTAGTATTATGGTATAACAAGAGGATGTTTCAGTTGTGGGAAATGGACCCGTTATGATGGTTACAGCCATTCTAACATGACAATAGGGGCCATTACAGTGGCTGTTTCTCTTACTTTCTTGCTCATTCTCATGTAAGCTCGACATAATTTAGCTACGTAGGTTACATTATGCAGAAGGTGTTCCTGTAACTTTGATTTAAAATGCAGCTTCCGTTTCCTTCTCCCCAGTACCCTGGCCGGCATCAACCCAGAGGCGGTCATCAGCAGACTGACCCTCCCAGAGTCGATGGGGACCAGCATGTGGGGCGGCAGCGTGGACCTCAGCCTGGAGGCCAACGCCATCGCCCTCCGATACCTAAGCGACCAGCAGCTCTCCAGGCTCTCTGTAGGGGGAGGGCAACAGCCCCCCAGGGCCCGTCCCAGGTTCAGCCCCTGCACACTGCTCTCAGAGAAGCCCCCAACGGAGAAGAGCGCCATGGGACAGAGCAGTATTCTGTCTCCGAACAACATGTCTTTAGCCACCCGCAAGTACATGAAGAGATACGGGCTGATAGAGGAGGGGAGCGGGAGTGAGGAGGAGGAGAGGGCCGAGGGGGAGCAATCGGAGATGGGATACACTGTACAGTTCCATGTTCAACCGGAACAAGAAGGACTAGGAGAGTGGGAGCACAAAGGTTTGGTTCTGAAAAACATCACAAACGAGTTGCCCCACTCCGACCCTGTCCACCCCCAGGCACTGCATGCAGACTCTCAAAGCCAGCTACTCAGAGACTTGCGTCCTAAAATGCAGCTTTTGGCCCGCGGCGCCAAACACAGTTTGGAGAAGGAGAATGGCGCCAAACAGCGGCCATCTTTTGGAAAAATGCAGAGGGAGTGTCCTCAACCAGAAGGGTCGATGGGAAATTTCTTGGACCTAAGTAGACTTCGACAGCTGCCGAAACTCTTCTAAAGGACCCATGGGAACTAATGCAAAGGGAACTCAAAATGACAAATGAAATGTATTGTCGAATCCATTGGGATTTGTCAGTTTGCTTGTTTCCTTAGTAAGAGGTTTTTAAATGCTTCCATACATTTTTGTTTACAATAAAAACAATTATGCCTCTTTATTTTAATCTTCATGGTGCTCATTGTAATGTATACATGTGTGTGTGACCGCTGATTGACAGAGATTGTTACCAAATCACCACAGTGCTCTTTTGTCTGTGAGCAAAATGATTCTCCTCTTTCTACTACTACCACTTGGAGGAGGGTGTAGTGTCATGATGTAGCTCTTTTCAATGGTGGCAGCTAGGTCCTTTTTATCTATTTTTATTTTAAATGCTTTTGATTTTCAACATGCCATGGATGCCAATTGTCTAAACCGTTGTAAAAGCTATTTAATTTACAATTTGGCCGTTTATTGATAACCACTATACCAATCTCGTGGTAATTGATGTGCACCTATTTATTTTTATTTTTTAAAGTCTGATTACATGGTGAAACAGACTACATTCATAACAAATTGTTGTACTTCTCAGTTTTTAATGTTGTAAATATTTACGTTTCTTTCATGCTGCATTGTTTTTCTTGTGTGTGTTTACATGAAATGCCTCGAGCATTATTTCTCATTTCCAACTTGAACTTTCTATTTAAGATTGCCTCAATAAATATGTACCTGATTCATTTATGTTTTCCACAGAAGGTTGTTTCTTTCTTTTGTGAATGTACATTTGTGTTCTATTTAGTTAGCCCTCTACAGTCCCCCAAGAACCACCACAACCCAGCCTTCAGCCTTCAATCCCTGCAGTATTTTCACACCCCTCCGACAGACACTGTTAACCTCTCCTCACCGCTCTTCAAAAAATTGCCATGTCACAACAGGCATATATAGAAGAAATTGAGAGAAGTACTAGAGATTTCAATTGTGAAATGTTGCTTATCTGTGCTAGAACTAGGCTCCTGGTTAAAGCTAATGTTGTGGGGGGAATGGCCTATTCTGGGCTCAATGGAAAATGTGGTTAATCTCATATGCTAACAGCATGTCGGCACAGAGTAAGAGTGTAGCTCAGATATATTCATCCTATCCCTGCACCTGTCACTGGTTTCTCTTTCTCCATCACATCTGTTTACCAGAACTACAGTTTTCACTCATCCATGTAGTAATGCAGCTGCAGGAGTATTCTAGTACTGGATACAAAGTTGGAGGGATTAAAGAATAAAAGGAATGCCGGAATAAAGTATTTTAATGTTTTCACACTTATGAATCGTGAGGTGAAGATAATTGTTCACCAACATCTTTCATGTGTGGTTTCACCAGTTGTCATCATTCTGCAGCCAGGTGCCCTGGTCTAGCACAATGCCGTGCTCCTCGGTAATTGCCCACTTGGCCTTATAGCGATGGTCCCCTGCGCCCTCCCCGAGGTCCCACACCTCTATAAACAGCGTCTCCTCAGGCACCTTCATGAAATCAGAGGTCAGGCCCAGTTTCTGGAGGTCAGAGGTCATCGGTATGGTGGTGGAGTCCAGATACTGGCCCAGGGCGTGGCTGAGGTGATTGCCTGGTGAAGTCTGCTGAGGCTGGCGTTGCACACTGCTGCCCCACAGGCCTGTCTGGTTCTTCATAACCTCAAGACGACAAGGTTCTTCCGCTCTATGGGATACACACAGCCTGACGTAACACCTTGTTCCTGGTCTGGTTCCATACTGTACTGGATGTGCTGTAGACAACTATCATCGTACAGTATGGGACCAGACTACCTTTTTCATAGTCTTCAAGGGAAATCAGAACTATTGAATTCTATTGGGTCATTAAATTAAAAGATCATACAAGTACCATAATGCAGTATTTGCTGTAATGATGTTTACCTAATGTCTGAAGTGTTCCAGGCATCTCCCATGGACTGACCAGGCTTGAGCAGGGCGAGATCACCAAAGATCTCCTCTGTCATGGTTGTGTTTTGCTCCAGGGGTGGTGAGGGCAGGAGGTTTGGAGGGAAGTATGGCCAATGGTCAGCTGTGTAATCTAGCAATGGACCAAACTGGAGAATAAGTGGACTCTCCTTTTTGCGGAGAAGGGTTGGTCGGGTAAAAAGGCTGGGCCTTACAGTCCTCAACAGAAAGGTGACCAGGTGACTCTTTGTTCAAGGTATTATTTGAGGTCTTGCTGCTTGTTGGAGTGTCCTTTTGAATGTCTCAGGTGATTCATTCCTTGTTGTGCTAGATAGTTTGCATGATCCATTGAATGAAGTGTTTTTCCCAAGGTCAGTCAATTCGATAAATTCAGTCTCTTTGATCTTTCGCTGTTTTCTTCCATTTCTAGTTCTGGTTCTGGTTTTGGTCTCGGTGGTGCTAAAGCAGCATACAAAGAAAAAAGAACACCAAGCTCGAAACCATGTTTTACCTGCTTTCTTCATTTTGATAATGAGAATTTTACATTAAAAAATGTAGAATTGGAACTAACAAACAGGTTTGCATGGTAACGGTAAACATTCCAAATCATGTAACCTTTGTGACATCTATATGATGAGAATTTGAATTGTATGTTGACATCTAAGTTCTAATCAAAGAATTCTCATCTCGCAGTTTTGATTGAATATTGTTCCACTGAATTCAGACCCCAAAGGTGATACCCCACATCTGATGTGGTGGCATAATTGACATCATCAACATCACTAGGGGCACCCCTCTCTTACTGGTGTTAAATAATTGTACATTAATCATTTGATTCAATGCAATTCCCCCTACTGCAAATCAAAAAGGTTATCTGTTCAGCTCCATATGTCCAGTGGTAACATCCTGCTGGGCACACACTGGTTGAATCAACGTTGTTTCAACGTAATTTGTCAACATATTGTGGAAATATATTTGGAAAAAAAATCATCAACCGGGACTGTTCTCATCTAATTTCAACCAGCTTTGTAAACATTGAAATTAGGGTAAAACCTAAACACATTAACTTAACCTGACTAACAGGTTGTTACATCAATCTAATTTCAACATAATCATCAGAACTATGTATATGTTGAAATTGAGTTGAAAATTCCACATAGAATTGTGGAAAACATCCCCACAGCATGATGTTACCACCACCATGCTTCACCGTAGGGATGGTGCCAGGTTTCCTCCAGACGTGACGCTTGGCATTCAGGCAAAAGAGTTCAATCTTGGTTTTATCAGACCAGAGAATCTTGTTTCTCATGGTCTGAGAGTCTTTAGGTGCCTTTCGGGCAAACTCCAAGCATGCTGTCATGTGCCTTTTACTGAGGAGTGGCTTCAGTCTGGCCACTCTACCACAAAGGCCTGATTGGTGGAGTGCTGCAGAGATGGTTGTTCTTCTGGAAGGTTCTCCCATCTCCACAGAGGAACTCTAGAGCTCTGTCAGAGGGACCATCGGGTTCTTGGTCACCTCCCTGACCAAGGCCCTTCTCCCCCGATTGCTCAGTTTGGCCGGGCGGCCAGCTCTAGGAAGAGTCTTGGTGGTTCCAAACTTCTGCCATTCAAGAATGATGGAAGCCACTGTGTTCTTGGGGACCTTCAATGCTGCAGAAATATTTTGGTACCCTTCCCAGATCTGTGCCTCGACACAATCCTGTCTCGGCGCTCTACGGACAATTTGTTCAACCTCATGGCTTGGTTTTTGCTCTGACATGCACTGTCAACTGTGGGACCTTATATAGACAGGCCTTTCCAAAACATGTCCAATCAATTGAATTTGCCACAGGTGGACACCAATCAAGTTGTAGAAACATCTCAAGTCAATTTTAGAATAAGACTGTAACATAACAAAATGTGGAAAGAGTCAAGGGGTCTGAATACATTCCGAAGGCACTGATATATATATATATATATATTGGGTGGTTGATATTATGTTGAATTTCATATTTGATAAGACATTATATTTGACCTTGTTTCAATGTCGATAGTAATGTGGTATGTTTGAATCAATGTCATTGTTTCAATGTTATGCCATCAACCTAAATAAAGAGGTACATTGAAATAAAATTGGAAGCCAACATTGACGCCTACTGGTATATGAGGGGTAATGCACTTCAGTCATAACAAGTCGACCATCCAGATGCCTCCCTCTATATATATATCCTGCTTAGCTTTGGAAACAAGCTGTGCTTGATTCAGCTTAGCAATCGTGTCAACACATTTAGATGTTGATCAGCTTCCATACTCATTTGCATACACTGCCTAAACATTGACTAGTTGAATGTAACTCCTCTAACTTTTCTTACACAAGCAGTATGTGAAAGAAAATTAGGAGTAAGGTTGGGTTTATGTAGGCTACAGTGGCATCTGCTTTGCACAAAGGATACCATCATTTCAACATGAAGCATGGTTGATTGGTTCTTTGGAAGTTTAGAAGTAGTTACCACTAGCCATATAATTCATTATGTTAATAATAAACTTTTACGTTTGGATATTGTCTTTTATATATGTTATTCATAATATTGATTATATATACTATCCAAGCAGTTTGTCTACAAATACATTATTGATATGTTGGATTCATGGCTCCATCTCAACCAAAAATCTAAGTTAAAGAATAGCACTAAATCAAATCAAACTTTAAATGCACTTCAAATAAAGTTTGATTTGATTTAGTCCTATTCTTCAACTTAGATTTTTGGTTGAGATAGAGATGTGAATCCAACATATTAATAACTTGTAGATTACATTTGAAATCAACCAACCAGCCTTCATATACAAGACAATATCCAAAGTGTTAGAAATTGCGTAATTCAAATCTGGTATTGGAATAAGAATCAAGAGATCTTCAATCCAAGCTTAATTTATTATATGCAAAATGTATGTATGATAAGTATGAAGGTTCGTATATACGGGTCCGCTGAGATACCACGCAGGGCACTCTGAGAACTGATCCATTGTTCTAAGTTCTTCTTCAAATACTCTGACAGAAAGCCTCCACTTTTTCTGTTGGCCAACCAGAGCAAAGGACTGAGTGTGGTTCAGCCAATCCGTTGGCGCAGGGGTTGGTCCCAACTCCTCGGCACTCCATTTGTTGCCAGGCATAGTTGCTATGATAATAACCTGCGGAGTCAGCACCCAAAAGACACCATTCCACTGTACTCCATGTTCAAGGACAGTTTCACAGACTACAAAGAGAGAGTGTTCGTATCTGTAAGAAATACAAGTCTTATCTGTCCTACCCCTAACGTTCCTTACATGAATAACAACAGCCTGTTATGTGAAACAATTTATATCAGTATAGTTCATTAATGCATTCCTTCCAAGCTATTCATCACATACAGATCCAATTATGAGAAAAATAGAACCCAACAAAAGATAAAAATTGATTATTAATATCATGAATTTAGCATCATATTTATAGCGCTAATGGTAACTACTTCTAAACTTCCAAAGATCCAGTCACCCATGGATGAATGATAGTATACCTAGCTACAAGTTTAAATGATGGTGTCCTTTGTTGGGTAAATCAGATGTCAATATAGCCTTCATCAACCCAACCTCACTCCGAATTTACATTCACATACAGCTTGTGTAAGAAAATGTAGAGGAGTTACTTTCAACTATTCAACGTTATTTAGGTAGTCTACGCAAATGAGTATGGGAAGCTGATCAATGTCTAAATGTGTTGTCATGATAGCTCAGCTGAAAAGAACACATCTTCTTTCCTAAAGCGTAGCAGGGTATGCAAAGGTAGACATTTGGATGGTGGACTTGTTCTAACTGAAGTGCATTACCCCTCGTAGACGTCACTGTTCAGGCAGAACGCATTGACTGTAGCTAAACGTTTTATTTCAATATACCTCTTTATTTAGGTTGATAGCATGACGTTCAAACAATGGCGTTGAGTCAAACACACCATTTTACAATCAACATTGAAAGGTCAAATAAAATATGTTTAAACAAATCTAAAATTCAACATAATTTCAACCACCCAATTCAATACAGGATGAAAAATATTTTTTACGTTTCTATGTGGGATTGTCTACGCAATTTCAACGTATACATCCTGTAGTTCTGATGATTATGTTGAAATTAGATTGATGTAACAATGTATTTAAGTTGAAGTTTTACCCTAATTTCAATGTTTACAAAGCTGGTTAAAATTAGATGAAAAAGGTACTGGTTGATTACTTTTTTCAAATCCAATGT
This sequence comes from Coregonus clupeaformis, assembly GCF_020615455.1. Lineage (NCBI taxonomy): Eukaryota > Metazoa > Chordata > Actinopteri > Salmoniformes > Salmonidae > Coregonus > Coregonus clupeaformis. The sequence goes on from NW_025536349.1 coordinate 36,945, forward strand.
ATTTTCCACGTTGATATCACGTCACAATACGTTGACAAACTAGTTGAAACAACATTGATTCAGCCAGTGCGTGCCCAGTGGGTTGAGACATTATAATGAGACATATTGAGATACTGTATGATGCTGGCGATGTGCGTCACTGTTGTCCTGGGTCTTCTCTCAGTGGGTGGCTCCCAGATGGCCCCTTTAACCTGTGAGGGACTCCTGAGACCACTGGAGCAGCGCTGCCTTAATCAAATGCTGGGGAAGTGTCTATGGTTGTGGTATGTGGTTGTCTATTGCCGGCCATCTTTGTGGGTGTCTATTGCTGAGTTCAGACCATCTTTTCTGGCAGTTATTACACAGGTCCTGGATAGAGGTCTCTGTCTTTACCTGAACAACACTGTTGACGTCACCCAGTTCCATGACTTAGGAGGAAAATACTTCAGAATCATCTCTAACTTGACGGAGTCTGATGTTTACATACACTTAGGTTGGAGCCATTAAAACTCGTTTTTCAAACACTCCACAAATTTCTTGTTAACAAACTATAGTTTTGGCAAGTCGGTTAGGACATCTACTTTGTGCATGACACAAGTAAACCGTCATCTTGAACTTCTTCCATTTTCTAATAATTGCGCCAACAGTTGTTGCCTTCTCACCAAGCTGCTTGCCTATTGTCCTGTAGCCCAGCCCAGCCTTGTGCAGGTCTACAATTTTATCCCTGATGTCCTTACACAGCTCTCTGGTCTTGGCAGCCATTGTGGAGAGGTTGGAGTGTGTTTGATTGAGTGTGTGGACAGGTGTCTTTTATACAGGTAACGAGTTCAAACAGGTGCAGTTAATAAAGGTAATGAGTGGAGAACAGGAGGGCTTTTTAAAGAAAAACTAACAGGTCTGTGAGAGCCGGAATTCTTACTGGTTGGTAGGTGATCAAATACTTATGTCATGCAATGAAATGCAAATTAATTACTTAAAAATCATACAATGTGATTTTCTGGATTTTTGTTTTAGATTCCGTCTCTCACAGTTGAAGTGTACCTATGATAAAAATTACAGACCTCTACATGCTTTGTAAGTTGGAAAACCTGGAAAATCGGCAGTGTATCAAATACTTGTTCTCCCCACTGTATGTGTCACGCCCTGATCTGTTTCAACTGTCTTGTGTTTGTCTCCACTCCCCACCAGGTGTCTCCCATTTGTCCCCATTTATACCAGTGTTTTCTGTTTGTCTGTTGCCAGTTCGTCTTGTCCCGTCAAGTCTTACCAGCGTGTTTTCCCGTTTTCGAGTTTTTCTAGTTGCTGTTTTCTAGTCTGAGTCTGCCTGCCGTTCTGTACCTGTTTAAAGCTGCCTTGGATTTCTGACCATTCCGCCTGCCCTGACCCTGCCTGCCGTTCTGTACCTTTGTGACTCTGCCCTGGATTACTGACCTCTGCCTGCCCTTGACCTGTCCTTTGCCTGCCCCCTGTTTTGTATAAACATCTGTGATTCGAACTGTCTGCATCTGGGTCTTGTCCTGATACTATGGTTACCCCATTATTTTTGTCTGCTTGTTTTAGTCAATTACAAAACTACATTTAAGCCAAGTAAAACATATCTAAAGATGACTTTTTAACATTGCCTGTTCCCGAGTGTTCTCACTACTTAGAAAAATGTAATATTGTAGGGCTTCCCTCATGCTCCTTTTTGTGATGGTGTGAGTGAGTGAGTGCTCACTGCTAGCAAAGATTATGAATATCCTGAAAAGATAAGTCTCTCCGCCCTAACAATGGGAGTCGTTGTCCACAAAGCGGCATTGCGGGCTGTCTACCTCCCGCCTATCCTTTATTTGGATTGGTGGATAAATCTCATTATTGTAATTATTTTTTAAATATTCAATAAGGGTTGTTGACGTCAACCGCCTGTGTTCAATTGAGAGAGATGCTATGCTACTAGCCTCATACCATGAATATGCATAGCCATCTCGAGACAACTCTGATTTAAAGTGTTTTTTCTCAAAATTGCCTGGATGTCACATGTTCTACTTATATCAGTAAACTCGTCACAACTTAAGCATTACGAAACTTCTATTAGATCAAATAAACCTCACGCAGCAAATAAGACAGTTTTTTTTTTTTTTTTACAAATTCGATATGCTCTCATTGACATCCATACAAAAACAGACTAAATAACTTTCACTTGTCTTATTCTGGCTGTTGTACCTAAGTCTTAAAGGGTTCATATTTTGAGTCTTCTTGTGGGAGAGCTACAGTGCATTCGGAAAGTATTCAGATCCCTTGACCTTTTCCACATTTTGTTACATTACAGCCTTATTCTAAAATTGATAAAATGTTTTTTTCCCCTCATCAATCTACACACAATACCCCATAATGACAAAGCAAAAATAGGAGCGTCGCTCCACAGCTATTTTCAGGTCTCTCCAGAGATGTTCAATCGGGTTCAAGTCCGGGGTCTGGCTGGATCACTCAAGGACATTCAGAGACTTGTCCCGAAGCCACTCCTGCGTTGTCTTGGCTGTGTGCTTAGGGTTGTTGTCCTGTTGGAAGGTGAACCTTCGCCCCAGTCTGAGGTCCTGAGCGCTCTGGAGCAGGTTTTCATCAAGGATCTCTCTGTACTTTGCTCCGTTCCTCTTTCCTCGATCCTGACTGGTCTCCCCAGTCCCTGCCGCTGAAAAACATCCCACAGCATGATGCTGCCACCACCATGCTTCACCGTGTCATTGTGGATATCAGACACTGTACCAAATTACACAATCTTAAAGCTTTAGAACAGGAGTTCTCAACCTTTCTTACCCTGTTGATTTCAGATCCAGAAGCTACTTGAGGCCCAAGGGAAAGGAGAGAGCTCCTCTCCATCCACTGAGCAGGCAGCCATCCAGACACAGACCTCCCCAGGACAACAGACCAAGAGAAGTGTTAGCATCGCTGTTGGCACAGGTACTGGACTCATTCATCACCGCTTCTGGCAATCTTGGTCATTGTTTGTCTATCCACTGCATTTTGATCCAATTCTAGGCCTATCACTTTCCCGTTTCGAACTGTGCTTGTTTTTGCAAGACCGTGTGACGCTCTAGTCTCTTCAAGCACTGTGAAAATCGTATTTCTCACTTTATGGTTCATTTGCGATCTACTGAGAACATGGCCTTTTTTTTTCTCCAGGTCTCCTGAATAGAAAAAGTGAATTCGGACTAACCAGTATCAATACACAGTATCAATACACCTATGGTTACTCTTTTGTTGTGTAACTGTCTTGATAAGACATTTTGCTTACTACACATATAGGGTATGTTCGTAAATTCACTCTGGAGTGCCAGACTGCGTTCTGGGCGTAAATTCAGAGCGTTGTCATATTGTCCGTTTGTAAATTCAGTGTTTCGCTCTCGGAGCGTTCAGAGCGCACACTGGACGCTCTGGCCGAGGAGTAGGGTTGATCCGAGCGTTCCTCACGACGGCAGTCAAGCACCCAAGCTAACTGGCTAAAGTTGGCTAGCTTGCTAGCTACTTCCAGATACAAATGAGAGAAACTCCCTCTGACCATTTTACTTGCCCTAGCAGAGCTGGTTATCTAGAGCGTTCGATACTACTGCACTGTTGTTAGATACTACTGCACTGTTGGAGCTAGGAACACAAGCATTTCACTACACCCGCAATAACATCTGCTAAATACAGGTGCAGCTCAATAAATTAGAATATTGTGGAAAAGTTAAGTAATTTCAATAATTCAACTGACAAAGTGAAACTCATATATATTGTGGATTAATTACACAAAAAGTGAAGTAGTTCAAGGCTGTATTTGTTTTAATCTTGATGATTGCGGCTTACAGCTCATGAAAACCCCAAAATGTGAATATTGTGAAAAAGTTCAATATTGTAGACTCAAGGTGTCACACTCTAAACAGCTAACTAACTCAAAACACCTGCAAAGGTTTCCTGAGCCTTTAAATGGTCTCTGTCCAGTTCAGTAGGCTTCACAATCATGGGGAAGCCTGCTGACTTGACAGTTGTGCGGAAGACAGTCATCAACAACCTCCACAAGGAGGGAAAGCATCAAAATTTCATTGCTAAAGAAGCTGGCTGTTCACAGAGTGCTGTTTCCAAGCATATTCATGGAAATTCGAGTGGAAGGAAGACGTGTGGTAGGAAAAGGTGCACAAGCAACAGGGATAACCGGAGCCTTGAGAGGATTGTCAAGGAGTGGACTGAGGCACGAGTCAGTGCATCAAGAGCCACCACGCACAGACGTATCCAGGAAATGGGCTACAACTGTCGCATTCCTCGTGTCAAGCCACTCCTGAACCAGAGCCAACGTCAGAAGCGTCTTACCTGGGCTAAGGAGAAAAATAACTGGTCTGTCGCTCAGTGGTCCAAAGTCCTCTTTTCAGATTAAAGTACATTTTGCATTTAATTTGGCAATCAAGGTCCCAGAGTCTGGAGGAAGAGTGGAGAGGCACAGAATCCAAGTTGCTTGAAGTCCAGTGTGAAGTTTCCACAGTCAGTGATGATTTGGGGAGCCATGTCATCTTCTGGTGTTGGTCCACTGTGTTTCATCAAGTCCAAAGTCAACTCAGCCGTCTACCAGGAAATGTTAGAGCACTTCATGCTTCCTTTCTGCTGACAAGCTTTATGGAGATGCTGATTTCATTTTCCAGCAGGACTTGGCACCTGCCCACACTGCCAAAGGTCCCAATACCTGGTTCAATGACCATGGGATTACTGTGCTTGATTGGCCAGCAAACTCGCCTGATCTGAACCCCATAGAGAATTTATGGGGTATTGTCAAGAGGAAGATGAGCGACACGAGACCCAACAATGCAGATGAGCTGAAGGCCGCTATCGAAGCAACCTGGGTTTCCATAACCCCTCAGCAGTGCCACAGGCTGATAGACTCCATGCCATGCCGCATAGATGCAGTGATTCATGCATAAGGAGCCCCAACCAAGTACTGACTGCATGTACAAGAACATACTTTTCAGAAGGCCGACATGTCTGTATTATGTCATATTCTAATTTTCTGAGATACTGAATTTGGGGTTTTCATGAGCTGTAAGCCGTAATCATCAAGATTTTAAAAAATACAGCCTTGAACTATTTCACTTTTTGTGTAATTAATCCACGATATATATGAGTTTCACTTTGTCAGTTGAATTATTGAAATTACTTAACTTTTCCACAATATTCTAATTTATTGAGCTGCACCTGTATGTGTATGTGACCAATAACATTTTACTTTATTTGACTAACTGTGCTGTTGGCAACAACTGAATTATGTTTTTTTGCTGACGTTTACTGACACTGGTCATATTCAGCGAGTTCGTAAATTCATCAGTTATTCTGCGCTCTGGCACACTCAGACGAGAGTGCTCTGAAATCGGAGTAGATGGCCAGAGTGAATTTACAAACGCACCCTTAGTTGACTAACTGCATCTCTCCCTGCTGTGTAGGTGCTAGTCTGTTCTGGGGCGTCCCTGTCGATGCCCCTGCTCGCGATGAGGAGCGCCCACAGCCAGAGTGGCACACCGACACAGGGCCTGGCGCTCCCGATGGCAGTAGGGCCTCCTCTAGTCGGAGCTCTGGCAGTGCCAGCCTTACCCACAGCAGGCACATAGATGGCTCGGAAGAAGAGAGCGGGGTCAGAGAGAGACGGGTGTCAGGCACACCATCCAACCAGTCAACGCACCAGAGGTAAGAGAACGGTTGGCTGCATTTCAAACTGAACGCTTGTTTTCTTCCATTGGCCCAGCCCTCAGTTTGAATTGACTGGAAGAATGAAAGAAAGTAATGGTTGTAGTTCACCACCTAGAACTCTGAACGGCAGTTTACACCATTTTACTCCCTCCATTTCACAAGAACGAGGCTTCAGTGATTGAATGGAATAGACCAAGCTTTCAATCTGAAACCCAGCCACAGGAGAACATGGGTGATGTGAAAATATGCACGTGAGGGTGAGCCCTCACAACTGGCGTCAGAAGTGTGATACCACTTCTGTCACCAACTGTGACGGCTCACCCGCTGAACACCATCTGAACACTGGTGCCACCTTGTGGCCATTTCAGTAAAGTATTTTTTTAACCGTAGTATGAACAGCATGTGTTTTTGTGCATTTCCTGCAGGACTCAGTCAGCATTTGGAGACTGTTCTTTCCAGAGTCCAGTGTTGGGGGAGAGTGCCAGCATGTACTACCAGTCCCAGTCTCCACAGAGGGACGGCACCAAGAGTCAGGAGCCCAGGGCGGTGGAGGATGATCAGCGGTTTTATCAGGATCTACTGGTAAGAGTAATCTTTTATATGGACTTTTATTTGCTCCATGTATGTCAACAGGAGACCATGATTTGCGGAAGAAAAAAATATACTTATGAGCACGGCTCCAAGTAATTAGGCTATGTATTTGAATTTGCACCGTCTTTCATCCTGGTATACTTCTTTTGGAGAATGTTTCAACAGAATCTAGTATTGCAGTGAAATGCTTAATACAACATGTTATGTGGCCAGCCTCCCTCCTGTGAAATCCCTTTGACTATCTGTCGCTTGGACCTAAACATATGAAAAGCGCTTATAAATAAAGATCTGACGTTCTTCATCCTTCCACAGGGCCAAGTGAACAGCCGTCTCCAGGGATCAGTGAACGAGGAGGTCAAAGAGGAAGAAGATCGAAGCACCTCGTACACACTGCGAGAGAGACACAGCTTGTCCCCTAGACAAGTGTCCCACTGTCAGTCCCAGCAGTCATCCCCTAGCCCTGTTCCCGTCAGCTCCCGGAGGCCGGAGCCCAAAGTAGAGCAGCAGCCAGGAGGAAGGGACCAGGTGCTCCACGCCACGCTGCGCCAGCTGCAGCAGCTAGGGGTCAACGTGGACCTGGACTCTGCCGACCCGGGGGCAAGACCACGCGCAGCTCTGTAGAGAGTGCCAGGTATGTTTGCCTTGAAGTTTCAGGTTTACTTGACCATCTTTGCACATAGGTCATAGAGGTAGTAGTATTATGGTATAATAAGAGGATGTTTCAGTTGTGGAAAATGGACCCGTTATGATGGTTACAGCCATTCTAACATGACAATAGGGGCCATTACAGTGGCTGTTTCTCTTACTTTCTTGCTCATTCTCATGTAAGCTCGACATAATTTAGCTACGTAGGTTACATTATGCAGAAGGTGTTCCTGTAACTTTGATTTAAAATGCAGCTTCCGTTTCCTTCTCCCCAGTACCCTGGCCGGCATCAACCCAGAGGCGGTCATCAGCAGACTGACCCTCCCAGAGTCGATGGGGACCAGCATGTGGGGCGGCAGCGTGGACCTCAGCCTGGAGGCCAACGCCATCGCCCTCCGATACCTAAGCGACCAGCAGCTCTCCAGGCTCTCTGTAGGGGGAGGGCAACAGCCCCCCGGGGCCCGTCCCAGGTTCAGCCCCTGCACACTGCTCTCAGAGAAGCCCCCCAACGGAGAAGAGCGCCATGGGACAGAGCAGTATTCTGTCTCCGAACAACATGTCTTTAGCCACCCGCAAGTACATGAAGAGATACGGGCTGATAGAGGAGGGGAGCGGGAGTGAGGAGGAGGAGAGGGCCGAGGGGGAGCAATCGGAGATGGGATACACTGTACAGTTCCATGTTCAACCGGAACAAGAAGGACTAGGAGAGTGGGAGCACAAAGGTTTGGTTCTGAAAAACATCACAAACGAGTTGCCCCACTCCGACCCTGTCCACCCCCAGGCACTGCATGCAGACTCTCAAAGCCAGCTACTCAGAGACTTGCGTCCTAAAATGCAGCTTTTGGCCCGCGGCGCCAAACACAGTTTGGAGAAGGAGAATGGCGCCAAACAGCGGCCATCTTTTGGAAAAATGCAGAGGGAGTGTCCTCAACCAGAAGGGTCGATGGGAAATTTCTTGGACCTAAGTAGACTTCGACAGCTGCCGAAACTCTTCTAAAGGACCCATGGGAACTAATGCAAAGGGAACTCAAAATGACAAATGAAATGTATTGTCGAATCCATTGGGATTTGTCAGTTTGCTTGTTTCCTTAGTAAGAGGTTTTTAAATGCTTCCATACATTTTTGTTTACAATAAAAACAATTATGCCTCTTTATTTTAATCTTCATGGTGCTCATTGTAATGTATACATGTGTGTGTGACCGCTGATTGACAGAGACTGTTACCAAATCACCACAGTGCTCTTTTGTCTGTGAGCAAAATGATTCTCCTCTTTCTACTACTACCACTTGGAGGAGGGTGTAGTGTCATGATGTAGCTCTTTTCAATGGTGGCAGCTAGGTCCTTTTTATCTATTTTTATTTTAAATGCTTTTGATTTTCAACATGCCATGGATGCCAATTGTCTGAACCGTTGTAAAAGCTATTTAATTTACAGTTTGGCCGTTTATTGATAACCACTATACCAATCTCGTGGTAATTGATGTGCACCTATTTATAGTCAATGTTGGGATTTTTTTAAAGTCTGATTACATGGTGAAACAGACTATATTCATGCCAAATTGTTGTACTTCAGTTTTTAATGTTGTAAATATTTACGTTTCTTTCATGCTGCATTGTTTTTCTTGTGTGTGTTTACATGAAATGCCTCGAGCATTATTTCTCATTTCCAACTTGAACTTTCTATTTAAGATTGCCTCAATAAATATGTACCTGATTCATTTACGTTTTCCACAGAAGGTTGTTTCTTTCTTTTGTGAATGTACATTTGTGTTCTATTTAGTTAGCCCTCTACAGTCCCCCAATGCCCACCCCAACCATTCAGCCTTCAGCCTTCAATCCCTGCAGTATTTTCACACCCCTCCGACAGACACTGTTAACCTCTCCTCACCGCTCTTCAAAAATTGCCATGTCACAACAGGCATATATAGAAGAAATTGAGAGAAGTACTAGAGATTTCAATTGTGAAATGTTGCTTATCTGTGCTAGAACTAGGCTCCTGGTTAAAGCTAATGTTGTGGGGGGAATGGCCTATTCTGGGCTCAATGGAAAATGTGGTTAATCTCATATGCTAACAGCATGTCGGCACAGAGTAAGAGTGTAGCTCAGATATATTCATCCTATCCCTGCACCTGTCACTGATTTCTCTTTCTCCATCACATCTGTTTACCAGAACTACAGTTTTCACTCATCCATGTAGTAATGCAGCTGCAGGAGTATTCTAGTACTGGATACAAAGTTGGAGGGATTAAAGAATAAAAAGGAATGCCGGAATAAAGTATTTTAATGTTTTCACACTTATGAATCGTGAGGTGAAGATAATTGTTCACCAACATCTTTCATGTGTGGTTTCACCAGTTGTCATCATTCTGCAGCCAGGTGCCCTGGTCTAGCACAATGCCGTGCTCCTCGGTAATTGCCCACTTGGCCTTATAGCGATGGTCCCCTGCGCCCTCCCGAGGTCCCACACCTCTATAAACAGCGTCTCCTCAGGCACCTTCATGAAATCAGAGGTCAGGCCCAGTTTCTGGAGGTCAGAGGTCATCGGTATGGTGGTGGAGTCCAGATACTGGCCCAGGGCGTGGCTGAGGTGATTGCCTGGTGAAGTCTGCTGAGGCTGGCGTTGCACACTGCTGCCCCACAGGCCTGTCTGGTTCTTCATAACCTCAAGACGACAAGGTTCTTCCGCTCTATGGGATACACACAGCCTGACGTAACACCTTGTTCCTGGTCTGGTTCCATACTGTACTGGATGTGCTGTAGACAACTATCATCGTACAGTATGGGACCAGACTACCTTTTTCATAGTCTTCAAGGGAAATCAGAACTATTGAATTCTATTGGGTCATTAAATTAAAAGATCATACAAGTACCATAATGCAGTATTCGCTGTAATGATGTTTACCTAATGTCTGAAGTGTTCCAGGCATCTCCCATGGACTGACCAGGCTTGAGCAGGGCGAGATCACCAAAGATCTCCTCTGTCATGGTTGTGTTTTGCTCCAGGGGTGGTGAGGGCAGGAGGTTTGGAGGGAAGTATGGCCAATGGTCAGCTGTGTAATCTAGCAATGGACCAAACTGGAGAATAAGTGGACTCTCCTTTTGCGGAGAAGGGTTGGTCGGGTAAAAAGGCTGGGCCTTACAGTCCTCAACAGAAAGGTGACCAGGTGACTCTTTGTTCAAGGTATTATTTGAGGTCTTGCTGCTTGTTGGAGTGTCCTTTTTGAATGTCTCAGGTGATTCATTCTTTGTTGTGCTAGATAGTTTGCATGATCCATTGAATGAAGTGTTTTTCCCAAGGTCAGTCAATTCGATAAATTCAGTCTCTTTGATCTTTCGCTGTTTTCTTCCATTTCTAGTTCTGGTTCTGGTTTTGGTCTCGGTGGTGCTAAAGCAGCATACAAAGAAAAAAGAACACCAAGCTCGAAACCATGTTTTACCTGCTTTCTTCATTTTGATAATGAGAATTTTACATTAAAAAATGTAGAATTGGAACTAACAAACAGGTTTGCATGGTAACGGTAAACATTCCAAATCATGTAACCTTTGTGACATCTATATGATGAGAATTTGAATTGTATGTTGACATCTAAGTTCTAATCAAAGAATTCTCATCTCGCAGTTTTGATTGAATATTGTTCCACTGAATTCAGACCCCAAAGGTGATACCCCACATCTGATGTGGTGGCATAATTGACATCATCAACATCACTAGGGGCACCCCTCTCTTACTGGTGTTAAATAATTGTACATTAATCATTTGATTCAATGCAATTCCCCCTACTGCAAATCAAAAAGGTTATCTGTTCAGCTCCATATGTCCAGTGGTAACATCCCGCTGGGCACACACTGGTTGAATCAACGTTGTTTCAACGTAATTTGTCAACATATTGTGGAAATATATTTGAAAAAAAATCATAGGGAGTTCATCTAATTTCAACCAGCTTTGTAAACATTGAAATTAGGGTAAAACCTAAACACATTAACTTAACCTGACTAACAGGTTGTTACATCAATCTAATTTCAACATAATCATCAGAACTATGTATATGTTGAAATTGAGTTGAAAATTCCACATAGAATTGTGGAAAACATCCCCACAGCATGATGTTACCACCACCATGCTTCACCGTAGGGATGGTGCCAGGTTTCCTCCAGACGTGACGCTTGGCATTCAGGCAAAAGAGTTCAATCTTGGTTTTATCAGACCAGAGAATCTTGTTTCTCATGGTCTGAGAGTCTTTAGGTGCCTTTCGGCAAACTCCAAGCATGCTGTCATGTGCCTTTTACTGAGGAGTGGCTTCAGTCTGGCCACTCTACCACAAAGGCCTGATTGGTGGAGTGCTGCAGAGATGGTTGTTCTTCTGGAAGGTTCTCCCATCTCCACAGAGGAACTCTAGAGCTCTGTCAGAGGGACCATCGGGTTCTTGGTCACCTCCTGACCAAGGCCCTTCTCCCCGATTGCTCAGTTTGGCCGGGCGGCCAGCTCTAGGAAGAGTCTTGGTGGTTCCAAACTTCTGCCATTCAAGAATGATGGAGGCCACTGTGTTCTTGGGGACCTTCAATGCTGCAGAAATATTTTGGTACCCTTCCCAGATCTGTGCCTCGACACAATCCTGTCTCGGCGCTCTACGGACAATTTGTTCAATCTCATGGCTTGGTTTTTGCTCTGACATGCACTGTCAACTGTGGGACCTTATATAGACAGGCCTTTCCAAAACATGTCCAATCAATTGAATTTGCCACAGGTGGACTCCAATCAAGTTGTAGAAACATCTCAAGTCAATTTTAGAATAAGACTGTAACATAACAAAATGTGGAAAGAGTCAAGGGGTCTGAATACATTCCGAAGGCACTGTATTATATATATATATATATATATATATATATATATTGGGTGGTTGATATTATGTTGAATTTCATATTTGATAAGACATTATATTTGACCTTGTTTCAATGTCGTAATGTGGTTGAAAATGTCATTGTTTCAATGTTATGCCATCAACCTAAATAAAGAGGTACATTGAAATAAAATTGGAAGCCAACATTGACGCCTACTGGTATATGAGGGGTAATGCACTTCAGTCATAACAAGTCGACCATCCAGATGCCTCCCTCTATATATATATCCTGCTTAGCTTTGGAAACAAGCTGTGCTTGATTCAGCTTAGCCATCGTGTCAACACATTTAGATGTTGATCAGCTTCCATACTCATTTGCATACACTGCCTAAACATTGACTAGTTGAAAGTAACTCCTCTAACTTTTCTTACACAAGCAGTATGTGAAAGAAAATTAGGAGTAAGGTTGGGTTTATGTAGGCTACAGTGGCATCTGCTTTGCACAAAGGATACCATCATTTCAACATGAAGCATGGTTGATTGGATCTTTGGAAGTTTAGAAGTAGTTACCACTAGCCATATAATTCATTATGTTAATAATAAACTTTTACGTTTGGATATTGTCTTTTATATATGTTATTCATAATATTGAGTAAATATACTATCCAAGCAGTTTGTCTACAAATACATTATTGATATGTTGGATTCATGGCTCCATCTCAACCAAAAATCTAAGTTAAAGAATAGCACTAAATCAAATCAAACTTTAAATGCACTTCAAATAAAGTTTGATTTGATTTAGTCCTATTCTTCAACTTAGATTTTTGGTTTAGAGATGTGAATCCAACATATTAATAACTTGTAGATTACATTTGAAATCAACCAACCAGCCTTCATATACAAGACAATATCCAAAGATAAAAGTGGATTATTAATATCATGAATTTAGCATCATATTTATAGCGCTAATGGTAACTACTTCTAAACTTCCAAAGATCCAGTCACCCATGGATGAATGATAGTATACCTAGCTACAAGTTTAAATGATGGTGTCCTTTGTTGGGTAAATCAGATGTCAATATAGCCTTCATCAACCCAACCTCACTCCGAATTTACATTCACATACAGCTTGTGTAAGAAAATGTAGAGGAGTTACTTTCAACTATTCAACGTTATTTAGGTAGTCTACGCAAATGAGTATGGAAGCTGATCAATGTCTAAATGTGTTGTCATGATAGCTCAGCTGAAAAGAACACATCTTCTTTCCTAAAGCGTAGCAGGGTATGCAAAGGTAGACATTTGGATGGTGGACTTGTTCTAACTGAAGTGCATTACCCTCGTAGACGTCACTGTTCAGGCAGAACGCATTGACTGTAGCTAAACGTTTTATTTCAATATACCTCTTTATTTAGGTTGATAGCATGACGTTCAAACAATGGCGTTGAGTCAAACACACCATTTTACTATCAACATTGAAAGGTCAAATAAAATATGTTTAAACAAATCTAAAATTCAACATAATTTCAACCACCCAATTCAATACAGGATGAAAAATATTTTTTACGTTTCTATGTGGGATTGTCTACGCAATTTCAACGTATACATCCTGTAGTTCTGATGATTATGTTGAAATTAGATTGATGTAACAATGTATTTAAGTTGAAGTTTTACCCTAATTTCAATGTTTACAAAGCTGGTTAAAATTAGATGAAAAAGGTACTGGTTGATTACTTTTTTCAAATCCAATGTATTTTCCACGTTGATATCACGTCACAATACGTTGACAAACTAGTTGAAACAACATTGATTCAGCCAGTGCGTGCCCAGTGGGTTGAGACATTATAATGAGACATATTGAGATACTGTATGATGCTGGCGATGTGCGTCACTGTTGTCCTGGGTCTTCTCTCAGTGGGCGGCTCCCAGATGGCCCCTTTAACCTGTGAGGGACTCCTGAGACCACTGGAGCAGCGCTGCCTTAATCAAATGCTGGGGAAGTGTCTATGGTTGTGGTATGTGGTTGTCTATTGCCGGCCATCTTTGTGGGTGTCTATTGCTGAGTTCAGACCATCTTTTCTGGCAGTTATTACACAGGTCCTGGATAGAGGTCTCTGTCTTTACCTGAACAACACTGTTGACGTCACCCAGTTCCATGACTTAGGAGGAAAATACTTCAGAATCATCTCTAACTTGACGGAGTCTGATGTTTACATACACTTAGGTTGGAGCCATTAAAACTCGTTTTTCAAACACTCCACAAATTTCTTGTTAACAAACTATAGTTTTGGCAAGTCGGTTAGGACATCTACTTTGTGCATGACACAAGTAAACCGTCATCTTGAACTTCTTCCATTTTCTAATAATTGCGCCAACAGTTGTTGCCTTCTCACCAAGCTGCTTGCCTATTGTCCTGTAGCCCAGCCCAGCCTTGTGCAGGTCTACAATTTTATCCCTGATGTCCTTACACAGCTCTCTGGTCTTGGCCATTGTGGAGAGGTTGGAGTCTGTTTGATTGAGTGTGTGGACAGGTGTCTTTTATACAGGTAACGAGTTCAAACAGGTGCAGTTAATAAAGGTAATGAGTGGAGAACAGGAGGGCTTTTTAAAGAAAAAACTAACAGGTCTGTGAGAGCCGGAATTCTTACTGGTTGGTAGGTGATCAAATACTTATGTCATGCAATGAAATGCAAATTAATTACTTAAAAATCATACAATGTGATTTTCTGGATTTTTGTTTTAGATTCCGTCTCTCACAGTTGAAGTGTACCTATGATAAAAATTACAGACCTCTACATGCTTTGTAAGTTGGAAAACCTGGAAAATCGGCAGTGTATCAAATACTTGTTCTCCCCACTGTATGTGTCACGCCCTGATCTGTTTCAACTGTCTTGTGTTTGTCTCCACTCCCCACCAGGTGTCTCCCATTTGTCCCCATTTATACCAGTGTTTTCTGTTTGTCTGTTGCCAGTTCGTCTTGTCCCGTCAAGTCTTACCAGCGTGTTTTCCCGTTTTCGAAGTTTTTCTAGTTGCTGTTTTCTAGTCTGGAGTCTGCCTGCCGTTCTGTACCTGTTTAAAGCTGCCTTGGATTTCTGACCATTCCGCCTGCCCTGACCCTGCCTGCCGTTCTGTACCTTTGTGACTCTGCCCTGGATTACTGACCTCTGCCTGCCCTTGACCTGTCCTTTGCCTGCCCCCTGTTTTGTATAAACATCTGTGATTCGAACTGTCTGCATCTGGGTCTTGTCCTGATACTATGGTTACCCCATTATTTTTGTCTGCTTGTTTTAGTCAATTACAAAACTACATTTAAGCCAAGTAAAACATATCTAAAGATGACTTTTAACATTGCCTGTTCCCGAGTGTTCTCACTACTTAGAAAAACGTAATATTGTAGGGCTTCCTCATGCTCCTTTTTGTGATGGTGTGAGTGAGTGAGTGCTCACTGCTAGCAAAGATTATGAATATCCTGAAAAGATAAGTCTCTCCGCCCTAACAATGGGAGTCGTTGTCCACAAAGCGGCATTGCGGGCTGTCTAGCTCCCGCCTATCCTTTATTTGGATTGGTGGATACATCTCATTATTGTAATTATTTTTTAAATATTCAATAAGGGTTGTTGACGTCAACCGCCTGTGTTCAATTGAGAGAGATGCTATGCTACTAGCCTCATACCATGAATATGCATAGCCATCTCGAGACAACTCTGATTTAAAGTGTTTTTTTCTCAAAATTGCCTGGATGTCACATGTTCTACTTATATCAGTAAACTGCGTCACAACTTAAGCATTACGAAACTTCTATTAGATCAAATAAACCTCACGCAGCAAATAAGACAGTTTTTTTTTTTTTTTTTTACAAATTCGATATGCTCTCATTGACATCCATACAAAAACAGACTAAATAACTTTCACTTGTCTTATTCTGGCTGTTGTACCTAAGTCTTAAAGGGTTCATATTTTGAGTCTTCTTGTGGGAGAGCTACAGTGCATTCGGAAAGTATTCAGATCCCTTGACCTTTTCCACATTTTGTTACATTACAGCCTTATTCTAAAATTGATAAAATGTTTTTTTTCCCCTCATCAATCTACACACAATACCCCATAATGACAAAGCAAAAACAGGAGCGTCGCTCCACAGCTATTTTCAGGTCTCTCCAGAGATGTTCAATCGGGTTCAAGTCCGGGGGTCTGGCTGGATCACTCAAGGACATTCAGAGACTTGTCCCAAGCCACTCCTGCGTTGTCTTGGCTGTGTGCTTAGGGTTGTTGTCCTGTTGGAAGGTGAACCTTCGCCCCAGTCTGAGGTCCTGAGCGCTCTGGAGCAGGTTTTCATCAAGGATCTCTCTGTACTTTGCTCCGTTCCTCTTATCCTCGATCCTGACTGGTCTCCCAGTCCCTGCCGCTGAAAAACATCCCACAGCATGATGCTGCCACCACCATGCTTCACCGTGTCATTGTGGATATCAGACACTGTACCAAATTACACAATCTTAAAGCTTTAGAACAGGAGTTCTCAACCTTTCTTACCCTGTTGATTTCAGATCCAGAAGCTACTTGAGGCCCAAGGGAAAGGAGAGAGCTCCTCTCCATCCACTGAGCAGGCAGCCATCCAGACACAGACCTCCCCAGGACAACAGACCAAGAGAAGTGTTAGCATCGCTGTTGGCACAGGTACTGGACTCATTCATCACCGCTTCTGGCAATCTTGGTCATTGTTTGTCTATCCACTGCATTTTGATCCAATTCTAGGCCTATCACTTTCCCGTTTCGAACTGTGCTTGTTTTTGCAAGACCGTGTGACGCTCTAGTCTCTTCAAGCACTGTGAAAATCGTATTTCTCACTTTATGGTTCATTTGCGATCTACTGAGAACATGGCCTTTTTTTTCTCCAGGTCTCCTGAATAGAAAAGTGAATTCGGACTAACCAGTATCAATACACAGTATCAATACACCTATGGTTACTCTTTTGTTGTGTAACTGTCTTGATAAGACATTTTGCTTACTACACATATAGGGTATGTTCGTAAATTCACTCTGGAGTGCCAGACTGCGTTCTGGGCGTAAATTCAGAGCGTTGTCATATTGTCCGTTTGTAAATTCAGTGTTTCGCTCTCGGAGCGTTCAGAGCGCACACTGGACGCTCTGGCCGAGGAGTAGGGTTGATCCGAGCATTCCTCACGACGGCAGTCAAGCACCCAAGCTAACTGGCTAAAGTTGGCTAGCTTGCTAGCTAATTCCAGATACAAATGAGAGAAACTCCCTCTGACCATTTTACTTGCCCTAGCAGAGCTGGTTATCTAGAGCGTTCGATACTACTGCACTGTTGTTAGATACTACTGCACTGTTGGAGCTAGCAACACAAGCATTTCACTACACCCGCAATAACATCTGCTAAATACAGGTGCAGCTCAATAAATTAGAATATTGTGGAAAAGTTAAGTAATTTCAATAATTCAACTGACAAAGTGAAACTCATATATATTGTGGATTAATTACACAAAAAGTGAAGTAGTTCAAGGCTGTATTTGTTTTAATCTTGATGATTGCGGCTTACAGCTCATGAAAACCCCAAAATGTGAATATTGTGAAAAAGTTCAATATTGTAGACTCAAGGTGTCACACTCTAAACAGCTAACTAACTCAAAACACCTGCAAAGGTTTCCTGAGCCTTTAAATGGTCTCTGTCCAGTTCAGTAGGCTTCACAATCATGGGGGAAGCCTGCTGACTTGACAGTTGTGCGGAAGACAGTCATCAACAACCTCCACAAGGAGGGAAAGCATCAAAATTTCATTGCTAAAGAAGCTGGCTGTTCACAGAGTGCTGTTTCCAAGCATATTCATGGAAATTCGAGTGGAAGGAAGACGTGTGGTAGGAAAAGGTGCACAAGCAACAGGGATAACCGGAGCCTTGAGAGGATTGTCAAGGAGTGGACTGAGGCAGGAGTCAGTGCATCAAGAGCCACCACGCACAGACGTATCCAGGAAATGGGCTACAACTGTCGCATTCCTCGTGTTAAGCCACTCCTGAACCAGAGCCAACGTCAGAAGCGTCTTACCTGGGCTAAGGAGAAAAATAACTGGTCTGTCGCTCAGTGGTCCAAAGTCCTCTTTTCAGATTAAAGTACATTTTGCATTTAATTTGGCAATCAAGGTCCCAGAGTCTGGAGGAAGAGTGGAGAGGCACAGAATCCAAGTTGCTTGAAGTCCAGTGTGAAGTTTCCACAGTCAGTGATGATTTGGGGAGCCATGTCATCTTCTGGTGTTGGTCCACTGTGTTTCATCAAGTCCAAAGTCAACTCAGCCGTCTACCAGGAAATGTTAGAGCACTTCATGCTTCCTTTCTGCTGACAAGCTTTATGGAGATGCTGATTTCATTTTCCAGCAGGACTTGGCACCTGCCCACACTGCCAAAGGTCCCAATACCTGGTTCAATGACCATGGGATTACTGTGCTTGATTGGCCAGCAAACTCGCCTGATCTGAACCCCATAGAGAATTTATGGGGTATTGTCAAGAGGAAGATGAGCGACACGAGACCCAACAATGCAGATGAGCTGAAGGCCGCTATCGAAGCAACCTGGGTTTCCATAACCCCTCAGCAGTGCCACAGGCTGATAGACTCCATGCCATGCCGCATAGATGCAGTGATTCATGCATAAGGAGCCCCAACCAAGTACTGACTGCATGTACAAGAACATACTTTTCAGAAGGCCGACATGTCTGTATTATGTCATATTCTAATTTTCAAGATTTTTAAAAAAATACAGCCTTGAACTATTTCACTTTTTGTGTAATTAATCCACGATATATATGAGTTTCACTTTGTCAGTTGAATTATTGAAATTACTTAACTTTTCCACAATATTCTAATTTATTGAGCTGCACCTGTATGTGTATGTGACCAATAACATTTTACTTTATTTGACTAACTGTGCTGTTGGCAACAACTGAATTATGTTTTTTTGCTGACGTTTACTGACACTGGTCATATTCAGCGAGTTCGTAAATTCATCAGTTATTCTGCGCTCTGGCACACTCAGACGGAGAGTGCTCTGAAATCGGAGTAGATGGCCAGAGTGAATTTACAAACGCACCCTTAGTTGACTAACTGCATCTCTCCCTGCTGTGTAGGTGCTAGTCTGTTCTGGGGCGTCCTGTCGATGCCCTGCTCGCGATGAGGAGCGCCCACAGCCAGAGTGGCACACACCGACACAGGGCCTGGCGCTCCCGATGGCAGAGGGCCTCCTCTAGTCGGAGCTCTGGCAGTGCCAGCCTTACCCACAGCAGGCACATAGATGGCTCGGAAGAAGAGAGCGGGGTCAGAGAGAGACGGGTGTCAGGCACACCATCCAACCAGTCAACGCACCAGAGGTAAGAGAACGGTTGGCTGCATTTCAAACTGAACGCTTGTTTTCTTCCATTGGCCCAGCCCTCAGTTTGAATTGACTGGAAGAATGCAAGAAAGTAATGGTTGTAGTTCACCACCTAGAACTCTGAACGGCAGTTTACACCATTTTACTCCCTCCATTTCACAAGAACGAGGCTTCAGTGATTGAATGGAATAGACCAAGCTTTCAATCTGAAACCCAGCCACAGGAGAACATGGGTGATGTGAAAATATGCACGTGAGGGTGAGCCCTCACAACTGGCGTCAGAAGTGTGATACCACTTCTGTCACCAACTGTGACGGCTCACCCGCTGAACACCATCTGAACACTGGTGCCACCTTGTGGCCATTTCAGTAAAGTATTTTAACCGTAGTATGAACAGCATGTTTTTGTGCATTTCCTGCAGGAATCAGTCAGCATTTGGAGACTGTTCTTTCCAGAGTCCAGTGTTGGGGGAGAGTGCCAGCATGTACTACCAGTCCCAGTCTCCACAGAGGGACGGCACCAAGAGTCAGGAGCCCAGGGCGGTGGAGGACGATCAGCGGTTTTATCAGGATCTACTGGTAAGAGTAATCTTTTATAGGGACTTTTATTTGCTCCATGTATGTCAACAGGAGACCATGATTTGCGGAAGAAAAAAAATATACTTATGAGCACGGCTCCAAGTAATTAGGCTATGTATTTGTATTTGCACCGTCTTTCATCCTGGTATACTTCTTTTGGAGAATGTTTCAACAGAACCTAGTATTGCAGTGAAATGCTTAATACAACATGTTATGTGGCCAGCCTCCCTCCTGTGAAATCCCTTTGACTATCTGTCGCTTGGACCTAAACATATGAAAAGCGCTTATAAATAAAGATCTGACGTTCTTCATCCTTCCACAGGGGCCAAGTGAACAGCCGTCTCCAGGGATCGGTGAACGAGGAGGTCAAAGAGGAAGAAGATCGAAGCACCTCGTACACACTGCGAGAGAGACACAGCTTGTCCCCTAGACAAGTGTCCCACTGTCAGTCCCAGCAGTCATCCCCTAGCCCTGTTCCCGCCAGCTCCGGAGGCCGGAGCCCAAAGTAGAGCAGCAGCCAGGAGGAAGGGACCAGGTGCTCCACGCCCACGCTGCGCCAGCTGCAGCAGCTAGGGGTCAACGTGGACCTGGACTCTGCCGACCCCGGGGGCAAGACCACGCGCAGCTCTGTAGAGAGTGCCAGGTATGTTTGCCTTGAAGTTTCAGGTTTACTTGACCATCTTTGCACATAGGTCATAGAGGTAGTAGTATTATGGTATAATAAGAGGATGTTTCAGTTGTGGAAAATGGACCCGTTATGATGGTTACAGCCATTCTAACATGACAATAGGGGCCATTACAGTGGCTGTTTCTCTTACTTTCTTGCTCATTCTCATGTAAGCTCGACATAATTTAGCTACGTAGGTTACATTATGCAGAAGGTGTTCCTGTAACTTTGATTTAAAATGCAGCTTCCGGTTTCCTTCTCCCCAGTACCCTGGCCGGCATCAACCCAGAGGCGGTCATCAGCAGACTGACCCTCCCAGAGTCGATGGGGACCAGCATGTGGGGCGGCAGCGTGGACCTCAGCCTGGAGGCCAACGCCATCGCCCTCCGATACCTAAGCGACCAGCAGCTCTCCAGGCTCTCTCTGTAGGGGGAGGGCAACAGCCCCCAGGGCCCGTCCCAGGTTCAGCCCCTGCACACTGCTCTCAGAGAAGCCCCCCAACGGAGAAGAGCGCCATGGGACAGAGCAGTATTCTGTCTCCGAACAACATGTCTTTAGCCACCCGTAAGTACATGAAGAGATACGGGCTGATAGAGGAGGGGAGCGGGAGTGAGGAGGAGGAGAGGGCCGAGGGGGAGCAATCGAGATGGGATACACTGTACAGTTCCATGTTCAACCGAACAAGAAGGACTAGGAGAGTGGGGAGCACAAAGGTTTGGTTCTGAAAACATCACAAACGAGTTGCCCCACTCCGACCCTGTCCACCCCCAGGCACTGCATGCAGACTCTCAAAGCCAGCTTACTCAGAGACTTGGCGTCCTAAAATGCAGCTTTTGGCTACGGCGCCAAACACAGTTTGGAGAAGGAGAATGGCGCCAAACAGCGGCCATCTTTCTGGAAAAAATGCAGAGGGGAGTGTCCTCAACCAGAAGGGTGATGGGAAATTTCTTGGACCTAAGTAGACTTCGACAGCTGCTCAAAACTCTTCTAAAGGACCCATGGGAACTAATGCAAAGGGAACTCAAAATGACAAATGAAATGTATTGTCGAATCCATTGGGATTCGTCAGTTTGCTTGTTTCCTTTAGTAAGAGGTTTTTAAATGCTTCCATACATTTTTGTTTACAATAAAAACAATTATGCCTCTTTATTTTAATCTTCATGGTGCTCATTGTAATGTATACATGTGTGTGTGACCGCTGATTGACAGAGACTGTTACCAAATCACCACAGTGCTCTTTTGTCTGTGAGCAAAATGATTCTCCTCTTTCTACTACTACCACTTGGAGGAGGGTGTAGTGTCATGATGTAGCTCTTTTCAATGGTGGCAGCTAGGTCCTTTTTATCTATTTTTATTTTAAATGCTTTGATTTTCAACATGCCATGGATGCCAATTGTCTGAACCGTTTGCGTAAAAGCTATTTAATTTACAGTTTGGCCGTTTATTGATAACCACTATACCAATCTCGTGGTAATTGATGTGCACCTATTTATAGTCAATGTTGGGATTTTTAAAGTCTGATTACATGGTGAAACAGACTATATTCATGCCAAATTGTTGTACTTCTCAGTTTTTAATGTTGTGAAATATTTACGTTTCTTTCATGCTGCATTGTTTTTCTTGTGTGTTTACATGAAATGCCTCGAGCATTATTTCTCATTTCCAACTTGAACTTTCTATTTAAGATTGCCTCAATAAATATGTACCTGATTCATTTACGTTTTCCACAGAAGGTTGTTTCTTTCTTTTGTGAATGTACATTTGTGTTCTATTTAGTTAGCCCTCTACAGTCCCCCCAATGCCCACCCCAACCCAGCCTTCAGCCTTCAATCCCTGCAGTATTTTCACACCCCTCCGACAGACACTGTTAACCTCTCCTCACCGCTCTTCAAAAAAATTGCCATGTCACAACAGGCATATCTAGAAGAAATTGAGAGAAGTACTAGAGATTTCAATTGTGAAATGTTGCTTATCTGTGCTAGAACTAGGCTCCTGGTTAAAGCTAATGTTGTGGGGGGAGATGGCCTATTCTGGGCTCAATGGAAAATGTGGTTAATCTCATATGCCTTTAACAGCATGTCGGCACAGAGTAAGAGTGTAGCTCAGATATATTCATCCTATCCCTGCACCTGTCACTGATTTCTCTTTCTCCATCACATCTGTTTACCAGAACTACAGTTTTCACTCATCCATGGTAGTAATGCAGCTGCAGGATATTCTAGTACTGGATACAAAGTTGGAGGATTAAAGAATAAAAGGAATGCCGGAATAAAGTATTTTAATGTTTTCACACTTATGAATCGTGCGAGGTGAAGATAATTGTTCACCAACATCTTTCATGTGTGGTTTCACCAGTTGTCATCATTCTGCAGCCAGGTGCCCTGGTCCCTAGCACAATGCCGTGCTCCTGGGTAATTGCCCACTTGGCCTTATAGCGATGGTCCCCTGCGCCCTCCCCGAGGTCCCACACCTCTATAAACAGCGTCTCCTCAGGCACCTTCATGAAATCAGGGTCAGCTGGAGGTCAGAGGTCATCGGTATGGTGGTGGAGTCCAGATACTGGCCCAGGGCGTGCGCTGAGGTGATTGCCTGGTGAAGTCTGCTGAGGCTGGCGTTGCACACTGCTGCCCCACAGGCCTGTCTGGTTCTTCATAACCTCAAGACGACAAGGTTCTTCGCTCTATGGGATACACACAGCCTGACGTAACACCTTGTTCCTGGTCTGGTTCCATACTGTACTGGATGTGCTGTAGACAACTATCATCGTACAGTATGGGACCAGACTACCTTTTCATAGTCTTCAAGGGAAATCAGAACTATTGAATTCTATTGGGTCATTAAATTAAAAGATCATACAAGTACCATAATGCAGTATTCGCTGTAATGATGTTTACCTAATGTCTGAAGTGTTCCAGGCATCTCCCATGGACTGACCAGGCTTGAGCAGGCGAGATCACCAAATATCTCCTCTGTCATGGTTGTGTTTTGCTCCAGGGGTGGTGAGGGCAGGAGGTTTGGAGGGAAGTATGGCCAATGGTCAGCTGTTACAGCAATGACCAAACTGGAGATAAGTGGAGCCTTTTGCGGAGAAGGGTTGGTCGGGTAAAAAGGCTGGGCCTTACAGTCCTCAACAGAAAGGTGACCAGGTGACTCTTTGTTCAAGGTATTATTTGAGGTCTTGCTGCTTGTTGGAGTGTCTTTGAATGTCTGTGATTCATTCTTATGTTGTGCTAGATAGTTTGCATGATCCATTGAATGAAGTGTTTTTCCCAAGGTCAGTCAATTCGATAAATTCAGTCTCTTTGATCTTTCGCTGTTTTCTTCCATTTCTAGTTCTGGTTCTGGTTTTGTGTTGGCGGTCTCGGTGGTGCTAAATTTTCGGCAGCATACAAAGAAAAAAAAGAACACCAAGCTCGAAACCATGTTTTTACCTGCTTTCTTCATTTTGATAATGAGAATTTTACATTAAAAATGTAGAATTGGAACTAACAAACAGGTTTGCATGGTAACGGTAAAACATTCCAAATCATGTAACCTTTGTGACATCTATATGAGTGAGAATTTGAATTGTGTATGTTGACATCTAAGTTCTAATCAAAGAATTCTCATCTGCAGTTTTGATTGAATATTGTTCCACTGAATTCAGACCCCAAAGGTGATACCCCACATCTGATGTGGTGGCATAATTGACATCATCAACATCACTAAGCACCTCTCTTACTGGTGTTAAATAATTGTACATTAATCATTTGATTCAATGCAATTCCCTACTGCAAATCAAAAGGTTATCTGTTCAGCTCCATATGTCCAGTGGTAACATCCCAACAAGACACACTGTGTTGAATCAACGTTGTTTCAACGTAATTTATCAACATATTGTGGAAATATATTTGAAAAAAAAAATCATCAACCAGACAGCTTTGTAAACATTGAAATTAGGTAATCCACCTAAACACATTAACTTAACCTGACTAACAGGTTGTTACATCAATCTAATTTTCGGCAACATAATCATCAGAACTAT
>NW_025536350.1:0-61250 GCF_020615455.1 Coregonus clupeaformis
CTACTGTTTATTTGTCCACCTCTTTGTCACATGTCTTCTTGACTGTTTGTTTATTCGTGAGAGGACAAAGCTTAGTTATTTATTCTATAAATGTATGTATTTAACATAAAGTAGGTCTCCGTATTTGTTAACGTTTGAGTTCAATCCATAATCTCCATCCCAAGGCACAATAAAATAGATTTACATCTGCGTTATTTAAATAATGAGCTTCAAGAAAAACGAGCCTCAAGACTACAGACGTTTTACCGTCCCGCAACACATGAAAATATCAAGTTTCCACCGGTGTTTTTGTTCTTGAATTTTATTTATTAATGATTTCAATTTTTCATAAGAACTTGGTACAAAAACAAAAAGTGAGGCTACTCTTAACCATTTACCAACTTCCATCAATCAACTTTTTAAATGCATCACCACCAAGATAAAACGACATTGGCACAGACGTTCCTATACACACTATCCACTGGACAGCCCCCCCCCCCTTATCATCAATGCCAAAGGAGAAAAAAAACCACTACTTCAACAGCCAAAAGACATTTCCATGTAATAAGTGTTCATCTTCTCTCCTGGTTTTGTTCCTCTTCCTCATCATGGCAGAAGATCACATTGAACATCGGCCAGCTCATAACTATGCATCATTGGAAAACGATAGAAAAACACTCCAATGTTTATTTTTTATTTATTTTTGTTCATCGTTGATAAAATAATATAAAAAAATAAAAATAAAGGAAAAAAACAAAAATCTGCATTTGTTCAAACGTTGTGTCTTGAGTGTATTAAAATATATCTGTATTAGCGCCGCACAGTTTCTCCCGGAGGATTCTGGGTGATGTAGTCTGGGAAACCTCTTGAGGGATAATGAATGAAGGGCACACAGTGGAGGTGGTAAAAGCTGCTTCACTAACCTCTGATCTGGAGTCAGTTAAGTTTGTTTTTATTCTGTATTCTCCTAATGTTAAAGTTAGGATGAGCTGATTCTAGATCTGTGGAGTTTTTTTGGGGGGGGGCAACTTCTACCTTGATGCGACATGGAGCACTGATATGGTACGAGTCTTCTAGTCCCCCTCTCTTTTGGGGATTTGATTCCCATCAGAGTGGTATGCTGTACGCTGTGCAGATGCCCGTCTCTGTCTCTGTCGTGGTCTGTCTGTGCTATTCCATGTGGGGAAGAGGCAGAGCTCATGATATGCACTGAATGTTAGACGAGACAAGACTTGGGAATGGTAAAAGCCCTATTAGATAGACAGCCCATACAAACTACTGCTCGGGTTTCAGTTGCACCTTATATAGGATCTTCCATTTTTGTTGGTTTGCGAAAGGCAAACTTGATATTGATGTCCTCAGTGTGTGTGAGGCTTGGTATTGATGTCCTCAGTGTGTGTGAGGCTTGGGGTGTTGATGTCCTCAGTGTGTGTGAGGCTTGGGGTGTTGATGTCCTCAGTGTATGTGAGGCTTGGTGTTGATGTCCTCAGTGTGTGTGAGGCTTGGTGTTGATGTCCTCAGTGTGTGTGAGGCTTGGGGTGTTGATGTCCTCAGTGTGTGTGAGGCTTGGGGTATTGATGTCCTCAGTGTGTGTGTGAGGCTTGGGGTATTGATGTCCTCAGTGTGTGTGAGGCTTGGTGTATTGATGTCCTCAGTGTGTGTGAGGCTTGGGGTGTTGATGTCCTCAGTGTGTGTGAGGCTTGGTGTTGATGTCCTCAGTGTGTGTGAGGCTTGGTGTTGATGTCCTCAGTGTGTGTGAGGCTTGGGGTATTGATGTCCTCAGTGTGTGTGTGAGGCTTGGTGTTGATGTCCTCAGTGTGTGTGAGGCTTGGTATTGATGTCCTCAGTGTGTGTGTGGCTTGGTGTTGATGTCCTCAGTGTGTGTGAGGCTTGGGGTATTGATGAGAGTTGGGACCGGTCCTCTCTATGACCCTGGTTCTGTCAACTACTCAGGTCCAAAGTGTGCTACACTACTACGTCATTGAGTCCTGTCCGGGTCAGGATCCGTGTAGCAAACAAGTCTTCTTGATATGAATTAGTATGATGACCTCCTAATTATTGCATTTTCCTCTCATTTGAGCAGTTTGGTTAATAATGTTGTCCTCTCTTTTGAGAATGATATATTTTGTCTTGATTCCCATTTTTTTTGTTCCTCAGTGTGTAATTGTAGAATAGAGGGATCCCACGACACAGCGTTGATTTGATCAACAGAAACGCATCATGATAATAGTTAAATCGAATAGAAATGTGTCAACACCTTTAGGACCCCCTTTTGTTGACAGCGGGAAGTCTAACTAGAGATCAACACTAAACTGTTGCAGAATGATATGACTGTTCTCCTCCCCGTCCCAGGTGACTGGTGTTTGATTGTTTACAAAATGATATAAGATGAAGAAACCCTGGTTGTATCTAGTTGTTCTTGAGGCAGTGTTCATTTGTACCGTCTAGCAGACTAGAAACAGTTCATTTGTACCGTCTAGCTCACTAGAAACTGTTCATTTGTACCGTCTAGCTCACTAGAAACAGTTCATTTGTACCGTCTAGCACACTAGAAACAGTTCATTTGTACCGTCTAGCAGACTAGAAACAGTTCATTTGTACCGTCTAGCACACTAGAAACAGTTCATTTGTACCGTCTAGCACACTAAAAACAGTTCATTTGTACCGTCTAGCAGACTAGAAACAGTTCATTTTGTACCGTCTAGCTCACTAGAAACAGTTCCTTTGTACCGTCTAGCACACAGAAACAGTTCATTTGTACCGTCTAGCACACTAGAAACAGTTCATTTGTACCGTCTAGCAGACTAGAAACAGTTCATTTGTACCGTCTAGCTCACTAGAAACAGTTCATTTGTACCGTCTAGCAGACTAGAAACAGTTCATTTGAAATTGCCGTCTAGCACACTAGAAACAGTTCATTTGTACCGTCTAGCAGACTAGAAACAGTTCATTTGTACCGTCTAGCACACTAGAAACAGTTCATTTGTACCGTCTGGCAGACTAGAAACAGTTCATTTGTACCGTCTAGCACACTAGAAACAGTTCATTTGTACCGAAACCACAGAAACCGTTCAAATCAGCAGGCTCTTCAAATGTCAAGTCATCATAATGAACAACATCACACAACTAGAGTTAAAAACCGAATATTGTGAAAGTGATAAAAACCGAATATTGTGAAAGTGACAAAATAGAAAACCTATAAAAATCAGGCAGGGGTAAAAAAGCATGCCAGACATATATATTTGATACGTACACAGGAGTTCCCAGTACTAAATGTAATGGGTTTTTGGCATATTTTCTATAGTGGTGAAAAGGAGATTCAAATGGTTGGATCACACAATTACAGGACAGTTCAAAATGGCCGCTTTGAGTACAGCTTTGGGGGGGAGCAGGAACATGTTGGGTTGTTGTTGTTGTTGTTGTTGTTGTTGTTGTTGTTGTTGTTGTTGTCCAGTAACAGTAACATGGAGAAGGACCTGGGATAACAATACAACTTATGTACAGTGATAGATCCTTCCATCAATACTCCTCAATACTCAGTAACTCGGTAATCAACAGCATGAAAATACTCAACTCTCCTCTAGAAATGCTAAAATTCTGTAGTCATCTTAAATACTTTTTATTTTATTTTAACTCCTTTAACTCTATACTAATACTGGAAAAAAAATTGATTCTCTGTTTTTTTTGTTTTGAAGGCTTGTACGCTTTTCCGTACATACACAATGAAATCTTCTCCCCACCTTTCACCTCACTCACCTGATAATCATGGCAAATATTGTTCAGAGACCTACTCCAACATAGCAGTAGAGTCCTTTAGTTCCACGTCTTCTTCATTCCTTCCATTGTTCATTTGTAACTAACTACGCTATCGTTGTCTCTCTCTATCTCTATATGCACAACAATTATTATACCAGGTTTTTTTTTTTTTTTTTATCTGAACGATTTTTCGGCCACACAGAAAATACCTATTTCAGTTGCAGCACTGTGATCTAACTTCTTATAGTCGTAATAAATACATTAAGGCCAAGAAACATTAATAATAAATAAAATAAAAAAACTATAAATAAAATAAATCTCGTTAAGCACTGTAGGTGTTGGGTTTAAAAAATACTTGTAATGAACTGTAGTGAAAGGAAGATGTTTCAGTTCTTCCCCCTCCACAACAACTCTCCAACCACGTGGTTCACTAATATTCAATGGTTTTCGATGGCGTCTCAGACGACTTCTTCTTCTTCAAAAAAAAATAGTTGTCTCAACGTTTTCTGTGAGGTGTCCTGCCATTCCGCAGGTGGCCACGTGGCATGGATGCTTCTGCTGAGGCACCCTATTCCCTATATAGAGCACTACTTTAGACCAGAGAATGGCACCCTATTCCCTATATAGTGCACTACTTTAGACCAGAGAATGGCACCCTATTCCCTATATAGTGCACTACTTTAGACCAGAGAATGGCACCCTATTCCCTATATAGTGCACTACTTTAGACCAGAGAATGGCACCCTATTCCCTATATAGTGCACTACTTTAGACCAGGGCTCTGACGCCAAATGGACACGTCTTCGAAACTGCCCCCCCCCATGGGGGTCCTGGTTAAAAGCAATGCACTATATAGGGGATAAAGTGCCATTTTGGTGGCGCACCCTTTGAACTGTGAACTGTGCCCCCTGGTGGGCTGGAATGGTGCTACAAGAGCTCAGTTGTTGCCCCGGGTCTGGCTCTGAGACTGTGGCACGGCCAGACTCTTCTGCTGCAGTAGCAAGACGGTCCAGCAGGGCGCTGTGTGGCTGGGGCTGCCGGAGGGTTTGATCCAGGGCAGGAGAGCAGGGACGCTCGGTGGTGGTGGTGGTGGCTGTACATGGTAACCTGGATCATCTGGTCTCTTTGGATCAGACGAATCAGAGCCTTGAGACGATCCAGGGAGGACTGGGTGTCCCTCTGCTGACCAATCAGACGCTCCCGCACGTCCATCACCTTCTGCTGGGACAGACACACAGGAACATAAACATTTCTAAGTACCGTGGAAGACTTCTGGCTAGTTAGTAGTAGTATACTTCACTGTTGAGATCCTTCTGACTAGTTAGTAGTAGTATACTTCACTGTTGAGATCCTTCTGGCTAGTTAGTAGTAGTATACTTCACTGTTGAGATCCTTCTGACTAGTTAGTAGTAGTATACTTCACTGTTGAGATCCTTCTGGCTAGTTAGTAGTAGTATACTTCACTGTTGAGATCCTTCTGACTAGTTAGTAGTAGTATACTTCACTGTTGAGATCCTTCTGACTAGTTAGTAGTAGTATACTTCACTGTTGAGATCCTTCTGGCTAGTTAGTAGTAGTATACTTCACTGTTGAGATCCTTCTGACTAGTTAGTAGTAGTATACTTCACTGTTGAGATCCTTCTGGCTAGTTAGTAGTAGTATACTTCACTGTTGAGATCCTTCTGGCTAGTTAGTAATAGTATACTTCACTGTTGAGATCCTTCTGGCTAGTTAGTAGTAGTATACTTCACTGTTGAGATCCTTCTGGCTAGTTAGTAGTAGTATACTTCACTGTTGAGATCCTTCTGGCTTGTTAGTAGTAGTATACTTCACTGTTGAGATCCTTCTGGCTAGTTAGTGGTAGTATACTTCACTGTTGAGATCCTTCTGACTAGTTAGTAGTAGTATACTTCACTGTTGAGATCCTTCTGGCTAGTTAGTAGCAGTATACTTCACTGTTGAGATCCTTCTGGCTAGTTAGTAGTAGTATACTTCACTGTTGAGATCTTTCTGGCTAGTTAGTAGTAGTATACTTCACTGTTGAGATCCTTCTGGCTAGTTAGTAGCAGTATACTTCACTGTTGAGATCCTTCTGGCTAGTTAGTAGCAGTATACTTCACTGTTGAGATCCTTCTGACTAGTTAGTAGTAGTATACTTCACTGTTGAGCTCCTTCTGGCTAGTTAGTATTAGTATACTTCACTGTTGAGATCCTTCTGGCTAGTTAGTAGTAGTATACTTCACTGTTGAGATCCTTCTGGCTAGTTAGTAGTAGTATACTTCACTGTTGAGATCCTTCTGGCTAGTTAGTAGTAGTATACTTCACTGTTGAGATCCTTCTGGCTAGTTAGTAGTAGTATACTTCACTGTTGAGATCCTTCTGGCTAGTTAGTAGTAGTATACTTCACTGTTGAGATCCTTCTGACTAGTTAGTAGTAGTATACTTCACTGTTGAGATCCTTCTGGCTAGTTAGTAGTAGTATACTTCACTGTTGAGATCCTTCTGGCTAGTTAGTAGTAGTATACTTCACTGTTGAGATCCTTCTGGCTAGTTATTAGTAGTATACTTCACTGTTGAGATCCTTCTGACTAGTTAGTAGTAGTATACTTCACTGTTGAGATCCTTCTGGCTAGTTAGTAGTAGTATACTTCACTGTTGAGATCCTTCTGGCTAGTTAGTAGTAGTATACTTCACTGTTGAGATCCTTCTGGCTAGTTAGTAATAGTATACTTCACTGTTGAGATCCTTCTGGCTAGTTAGTAGTAGTATACTTCACTGTTGAGATCCTTCTGGCTAGTTAGTAGCAGTATACTTCACTGTTGAGATCCTTCTGGCTAGTTAGTAGCAGTATACTTCACTGTTGAGATCCTTCTGACTAGTTAGTAGCAGTATACTTCACTGTTGAGCTCCTTCTGGCTAGTTAGCAGTAGTATACTTCACTGTTGAGCTCCTTCTGGCTAGTTAGTAGTAGTATACTTCACTGTTGAGATCCTTCTGTCTAGTTAGTAGTGGTATACTTCACTGTTGAGATCCTTCTGGCTAGTTAGTAGTAGTATACTTCACTGTTGAGATCCTTCTGGCTAGTTAGTAGTAGTATACTTCACTGTTGAGATCCTTCTGGCTAGTTAGTAGTAGTATACTTCACTGTTGAGATCCCTTCTGGCTAGTTAGTAGTAGTATACTTCACTGTTGAGATCCTTCTGGCTAGTTATTAGTAGTATACTTCACTGTTGAGCTCCTTCTGGCTAGTTAGTAGTAGTATACTTCACTGTTGAGATCCTTCTGGCTAGTTGTAGTAGTATACTTCACTGTTGAGATCCCTTCTGACTAGTTAGTAGTAGTATACTTCACTGTTGAGATCCTTCTGGCTAGTTAGTAGTAGTATACTTCACTGTTGAGATCCTTCTTGCTAGTTAGTAGTAGTATACTTCACTGTTGAGATCCTTCTGGCTAGTTAGTAGTAGTATACTTCACTGTTGAGATCCTTCTGGCTAGTTAGTAATAGTATACTTCACTGTTGAGATCCTTCTGGCTAGTTAGTAGTAGTATGCTTCACTGTTGAGATTTTTCTGGCTAGTTAGTAGTAGTATGCTTCACTGTTGAGATCCTTCTGGCTAGTTAGTAGTAGTATACTTCACTGTTGAGATCCTTCTGGCTAGTTAGTAGTAGTATACTTCACTGTTGAGATCCTTCTGGCTAGTTAGTAATAGTATACTTCACTGTTGAGATCCTGATCAATGGGAAATCCCTATGTTCTAAGACTGTAATCAGAGAGGAAGAGGCGAAGCGAGAGGGTTCACTCCCATCAAAATCTGTCCATGCGGGAATACAGCGATAAGCAGACCACCTGCCTTCCCGCCTTTGGGTCAGCGCCTCCCATTTTCAGGGTGGACACCATCTCAACATTATATACAGTATCTCTGCTGTAATTCAATCAAACTTGCAGTGTGGTAAAACCACATTCTAGGTATGGGTGAGGGATCAACCTAGTCTAGGGTACATGTGTGTTGAGGTTTCAGGGGTTAGAGATCAGAGGTCAGAGATCATACCGTGAGGGACTTGCTGAGTTTTTGGTCCTGTTCTCCAGGTGAGCACACTCCTTCTTCAGCTCCACGTTCCTCCTGAGCAGACTCCTCTTCTCCCCCTCTCTCACTAAACACACACACAATACACACCTATTATTAACACACACCTATTATTAACACACACCTATTATTAACACACAATACACACTTTATTAACACACAACACACACCTATTATTAACACACAATACACCTATTATTAACACAGAATAACACATGCCAGCTAAGTAAAGGTGTCCATTCTCACCCGTCTTGTGTGTAACGTAGGACTGTACAAAGTTCTGTGGCCACGACATGTTCTCTTTGTTCAGAACCTTCAGGAGGAGGGAGAATACACGTTTAGAAAATGGAGGACAATGTTGCCTTCCCTTCATATACTACATTCAGTAGTTTTGCTGTAGTCATTAGATGTCATTCAGTTTGTTTTGTTACAGTCATTAGATGTCATTCAGTAGTTTTGCTGTAGTCATTAGATGTCATTCAGTAGTTTTGTTACAGTCATTAGATGTCTTCAGTAGTTTTTGCTGTAGTCATTAGATGTCATTCAGTAGTTTTGCTGTAGTCATTAGATGTCATTCAGTAGTTTTGCTGTAGTCATTAGATGTCATTCAGTAGTTTTGCTGTAGTCATTAGATGTCATTCAGTAGTTTTGTTACAGTCATTAGATGTCATTCAGTAGTTTTGCTGTAGTCATTAGATGTCATTCAGTAGTTTTGTTACAGTCATTAGATGTCATTCAGTAGTTTTGCTGTAGTCATTAGATGTCATTCAGTAGTTTTGCTGTAGTCATTAGATGTCATTCAGTAGTTTTGCTGTAGTCATTAGATGTCATTCAGTAGTTTTGTTACAGTCATTAGATGTCATTCAGTAGTTTTGTTACAGTCATTAGATGTCATTCAGTAGTTTTGCTGTAGTCATTAGATGTCATTCAGTAGTTTTGCTGTAGTCATTAGATGTCATTCAGTAGTTTTGCTGTAGTCATTAGATGTCATTCAGTAGTTTTGTTAAGTCATTAGATGTCATTCAGTAGTTTTGCTGTAGTCATTAGATGTCATTCAGTAGTTTTGCTGTAGTCATTAGATGTCATTCAGTAGTTTTGTTATAGTCATTAGATGTCATTCAGTAGTTTTGCTGTAGTCATTAGATGTCATTCAGTAGTTTTGCTGTAGTCATTAGATGTCATTCAGTAGTTTTGTTACAGTCATTAGATGTCATTCAGTAGTTTTGTTACAGTCATTAGATGTCATTCAGTAGTTTTGCTGTAGTCATTAGATGTCATTCAGTAGTTTTGTTACAGTCATTAGATGTCATTCAGTAGTTTTGTTACAGTCATTAGATGTCATTGCAGCATTACAAAGTATCCATTCTACCCCAACCAGATGTATTTCCCCCTCCACTCTGTAGCTTCTCACCTTCTTCTGGCACTTGGGGCAGACCCAGACCCCCCGGGGGGGTGTTTTGAGAGGGGGGTGCAGGCAGTCAGGGTGGTAGGCTCTAGGGCAGTTGTGGCAGAGCTGCAGCTCTCCGTCCTCCTTACACACGGAGCAGTAGTCATCATGCTCCAGCTCCTCCTGTTTAGACAGACAGTCACACATTCAGTACCGCAGACAGCTGTTAGTGCTGCTATTCCACCTGCCATTCAGTACCACAGACAGCTGTTAGTGCTGCTATTCCACCTGCCATTCAGTACCGCAGACAGCTGTTAGTGCTGCTATTCCACCTGCCATTCAGTACCACAGACAGCTGTTAGTGCTGCTATTCCACCTGCCATTCAGTACCGCAGACAGCTGTTAGTGCTGCTATTCCACCTGCCATTCAGTACCGCAGACAGCTGTTAGTGCTGCTATTCCACCTGCCATTCAGTACCGCAGACAGCTGTTAGTGCTGCTATTCCACCTGCCATTCAGTACCGCAGACAGCTGTTAGTGCTGCTATTCCACCTGCCATTCAGTACCGCAGACAGCTGTTAGTGCTGCTATTCCACCTGCCATTCAGTACCGCAGACAGCTGTTAGTGCTGCTATTCCACCTGCCATTCAGTACCGCAGACAGCTGTTAGTGCTGCTATTCCACCTGCCATTCAGTACCGCAGACAGCTGTTAGTGCTGCTATTCCACCTGCCATTCAGTACCGCAGACAGCTGTTAGTGCTGCTATTCCACCTGCCATTCAGTACCGCAGACAGCTGTTAGTGCTGCTATTCCACCTGCCATTCAGTACCGCAGACAGCTGTTAGTGCTGCTATTCCACCTGCCATTCAGTACCGCAGACAGCTGTTAGTGCTGCTATTCCACCTGCCATTCAGTACCGCAGACAGCTGTTAGTGCTGCTATTCCACCTGCCATTCAGTACCGCGGGACAGCTGTTAGTGCTGCTATTCCACCTGCCATTCAGTACCGCAGACAGCTGTTAGTGCTGCTATTCCACCTGCCATTCAGTACCGCAGACAGCTGTTAGTGCTGCTATTCCACCTGCCATTCAGTACCGCAGACAGCTGTTAGTGCTGCTATTCCACCTGCCATTCAGTACCGCAGACAGCTGTTAGTGCTGCTATTCCACCTGCCATTCAGTACCGCAGACAGCTGTTAGTGCTGCTATTCCACCTGCCATTCAGTACCGCAGACAGCTGTTAGTGCTGCTATTCCACCTGCCATTCAGTACCGCAGACAGCTGTTAGTGCTGCTATTCCACCTGCCATTCAGTACCGCAGACAGCTGTTAGTGCTGCTATTCCACCTGCCATTCAGTACCGCAGACAGCTGTTAGTGCTGCTATTCCACCTGCCATTCAGTACCGCAGACAGCTGTTAGTGCTGCTATTCCACCTGCCATTCAGTACCGCAGACAGCTGTTAGTGCTGCTATTCCACCTGCCATTCAGTACCGCAGACAGCTGTTAGTGCTGCTATTCCACCTGCCATTCAGTACCGCAGACAGCTGTTAGTGCTGCTATTCCACCTGCCATTCAGTACCGCAGACAGCTGTTAGTGCTGCTATTCCACCTGCCATTCAGTACCGCAGACAGCTGTTAGTGCTGCTATTCCACCTGCCATTCAGTACCGCAGACAGCTGTTAGTGCTGCTATTCCACCTGCCATTCAATGCCGCAGTAATGTCAAGTCTAAACAACGTCCCGTTTTTTTCCGGGGGGGGCTTTCGACTGTAGATCCACTGTAAAGCACTGAATGATTGACTGATTGATCCAGTGTAAAGCACTGAATGATTGACTGATTGATCCAGTGTAAAGCACTGAATGATTGACTGATTGATCCAGTGTAAAGCACTGAATGATTGACTGATTGATCCAGTGTAAAGCACTGAATGATTGACTGATTGATCCAGTGTAAAGCACTGACTGATTGATCCACTGTAAAGCACTGAATGATTGACTGATTGATCCACTTTAAAGCACTGAATTATTGATTGATTGATCCAGTGACACACTGAATGATTGATTGATTGATCCAGTGACACACTGAATGATTGATTGATCCAGTGACACACTGAATGATCAAGGAACTATCTTCTACGATCATGATAGTCCTCTGTAGCTCAGCTGGTAGAGCACGGCGCTTGTAACGCCAAGGTAGTGGGTTCGATCCCCGGGACCACCCATACACAAAAAAAATGTATGCACGCACGACTGTAAGTCGCTTTGGATAAAAGCGTCTGCTAAATGGCATATTATATTATTTTATAATCCTAAAGTTTACAGGACATGCTAAAAGAGCGTTTTGACCCTGTAGAATAATCTTTACTGACAAAATTATACCCTTATCCCGGGCCCAGCTTCTCTTTTTAATTAAATTCCAACTTGTGGGAGGTTATCATGGTGTGTGATTTGAACAGCCAGTCAACCCCTGATCTGAATAATAAGAGTGTTGTGATCCAGCCTACAAAGAGAGAGTGACTTTGGGACTTCAGAAGATTTTGGGAAGGTGGCTTTGGACCTGCTGTTTGCCTGATATCTGTGTGAGCCAAACGCAGGCTTCAGTGAAATGTCAGAGCAGTTTAATCCTGACGGAGCAGTTTCATCCTGACGGAGCGATGTAGACATGACAATATACCATCTCTCTGATTACACCGTCCCCCAACAGTTCCTCTCAGTATACCCCACTACAACACCACTATCTACAGTATACCCCACTACAACACCACTATCTACAGTATACCCCACTACAACACCACTATCTACAGTATACCCCACTACAACACCACCAACACCACTATCTACAGTATACCCCACTACAACACCACTATCTACAGTATACCCCACTACAACACCACCATCTACAGTATACCCCACTACAACACCACTATCTACAGTATACCCCACTACAACACCACTATCTACAGTATACCCCACTACAACACCACTATCTACAGTATACCGCACTACAACACCACCATCTACAGTATACCCCACTACAACACCACTATCTACAGTATACCCCACTACAACACCACTATCTACAGTATACCCCACTACAACACCACTATCTACAGTATACCCCACTACAACACCACTATCTACAGTATACCCCCACTACAACACCACCATCTACAGTATACCCCACTACAACACCACCATCTACAGTATACCCCACTACAACACCACTATCTACAGTATACCCCACTACAACACCACTATCTACAGTATACCCCCACTACAACACCACTATCTACAGTATACCCCACTACAACACCACTATCTACAGTATACCCCACTACAACACCACTATCTACAGTATACCCCACTACAACACCACTATCTACAGTATACCCCACTACAACACCACCATCCACAGTATACCCCCACTACAACACCACCATCTACAGTATACCCCACTACAACACCACTATCTACAGTATACCCCACTACAACACCACTATCTACAGTATACCCCACTACAACACCACTATCTACAGTATGACTACAACACCACTATCTACAGTATACCCCACTACAACACCACCATCTACAGTATGCCCCACTACAACACCACCATCTACAGTATACCCCACTACAACACCACCATCTACAGTATACCCCCACTACAACACCACTATCTACAGTATACCCCACTACAACACCACTATCTACAGTATACCCCACTACAACACCACCATCTACAGTATACCCCACTACAACACCACCATCTACAGTATACCCCACTACAACACCACCATCTACAGTATACCCCACTACAACACCACCATCTACAGTATACCCCACTACAACACCACTATCTACAGTATACCCCACTACAACACCACTATCTACAGTATACCCCACTACAACACCACTATCTACAGTATACCCCACTACAACACCACCATCTACAGTATACCCCCACTACAACACCACTATCTACAGTATACCCCACTACAACACCACCATCTACAGTATACCCCACTACAACACCACTATCTACAGTGTACCCCACTACAACACCACTATCTACAGTATACCCCACTACAACACCACTATCTACAGTATACCGCACTACAACACCAGCATCTACAGTATACCCCACTACAACACCACTATCTACAGTATACCCCACTACAACACCACTATCTACAGTATACCCCACTACAACACCACCATCTACAGTATACCGGACCCCACTACAACACCACTATCTACAGTATACCGCATTACAACACCACTATCTACAGTATACCCCACTACAACACCACTATCTACAGTATACCCCACTACAACACCACTATCTACAGTATACCCCACTACAACACCACCATCTACAGTATACCCCACTACAACACCACCATCTACAGTATACCCCACTACAACACCACTATCTACAGTATACCCCACTACAACACCACCATCTACAGTATACCCCACTACAACACCACTATCTACAGTATACCCCACTACAACACCACTATCTACAGTATACCCCACTACAACACCACTATCTACAGTATACCCCACTACAACACCACCATCTACAGTATACCCCACTACAACACCACCATCTACAGTATACCCCACTACAACACCACCAACACCACTATCTGCGAGTATACCCCACTACAACACCACTATCTACAATATACCCCACTACAACACCACTATCTACAGTATACCCCACTACAACACCACTATATACAGTATACCCCACTACAACACCACTATCTACAGTATACCCCACTAACCACCAACACCAACCATCTACAGTATACCCCACTACAACACCACTATCTACAGTATAGCCCCACTACAACACCACTATCTACAGTATACCCCACTACAACACCACTATCTACAGTATACCCCACTACAACACCACTATCTACAGTATACCCCACTACAACACCACTATCTACAGTATACCCCACTACAACACCACTATCTACAGTATACCCCACTACAACACCACCATCTACAGTATCCCACTACAACACCACCATCTACAGTATACCCCACTACAACACCACTATCTACAGTATACCCCACTACAACACCACTATCTACAGTATACCCACTACAACACCACCATCTACAGTATACCCCACTACAACACCACCATCTACAGTATACCCCACTACAACACCACTATCTACAGTATACCCCACTACAACACCACTATCTACAGTATACCCCACTACAACACCACCATCTACAGTATACCCCACTATAACACCACTATCTACAGTATACCCCACTACAACACCACTATCTACAGTATACCCCACTACAACACCACCATCTACAGTATACCCCACTACAACACCACTATCTACAGTATACCCCACTACAACACCACCAACACCACTATCTACAGTATACCCCACTACAACACCACTATCTACAGTATACCCCACTACAACACCACTATCTACAGTATACCCCACTACAACACCACCAACACCACCATCTACAGTATACCCCACTACAACACCACTATCTACAGTATACCCCACTACAACACCACTATCTACAGTATACCCCACTACAACACCACTATCTACAGTATACCCCACTACAACACCACCAACACCACTATCTACAGTATACCCCACTACAACACCACCAACACCACCATCTACAGTATACCCCACTACAACACCACTATCTACAGTGTACCCCACTACAAAACCACTATCTACAGTATACACCACTACAACACCACCATCTACAGTATACCCCACTACAACACCACTATCTACAGTATACCCCACTACAACACCACTATCTACAGTATACCCCACTACAACACCACCATCTACAGTATACCCCACTACAACACCACTATCTACAGTATACCCCACTACAACACCACTATCTACAGTATACCCCCCACTACAACACCACCAACACCACTATCTACAGTATACCCCACTACAACACCACTATCTACAGTATACCCCACTACAACACCACTATCTACAGTATACCCCACTACAACACCACTATCTACAGTATACCCCACTACAACACCACCATCTACAGTATACCCCACTACAACACCACTATCTACAGTATACCCCACTACAACACCACTATCTACAGTATACCCCACTACAACACCACTATCTACAGTATACCCCACTACAACACCACCATCTACAGTATACCCCACTACAACACCACCATCACCACTATCTACAGTATACCCCACTACAACACCACTATCTACAGTATACCCCACTACAACACCACCATCTACAGTATACCCCACTACAACACCACCATCACCACTATCTACAGTATACCCCACTACAACACCGATGCCAGACACACACACAATATCCTAGCTGTAATCTAGTCATGCTACAGTCCTTACCTTCCAGCTGTAGTCTCCGGTGTCTAGCGTGCGTTAATACAGGAAGCAGAAAACAGGTTAGTAGCTGACTAACAGGTTAAGACGTGAGGGTGAGCAGCAGTTTGGGACCAGAGATGGGCGGGGGGGGAGGGGTGCAGCAGGGTTTTAGACAGGGAAACGTTAAAGCGATAGTCCCGCAACATCTCTGTTCTTGGGGGGAACGCAGCAACTCAGATCAACACAGACATGCTCAGTGTAATTACAGTACATGCTCTAGTCTAGTAGGGTACAGTGTAATTACAGTACATGCTCTAGTCTAGTAGGGTACAGTGTAATTACAGTACATGCTCTAGTCTAGTAGGGGTACAGTGTAATTACAGTACATGCTCTAGTCTAGTAGGGTACAGTGTAATTACAGTACATGCTCTAGTCTAGTAGGGTACAGTGTAATTACAGTACATGCTCTAGTCTAGTAGGGTACACTGTAATTACAGTACATGCTCTAGTCTAGTAGGGTACAGTGTAATTACAGTACATGCTCTAGTCTAGTAGGGTACAGTGTAATTACAGTACATGCTCTAGTCTAGTAGGGTACAGTGTAATTACAGTACATGCTCTAGTCTAGTAGGGTACAGTGTAATTACAGTACATGCTCTAGTCTAGTAGGGACAGTGTAATTACAGTACATGCTCTAGTCTAGTAGGGTACAGTGTAATTACAGTACATGCTCTAGTCTAGTAGGGTACAGTGTAATTACAGATGTGTTGATGGGGAAGTATACATGTGTTTTACCAGTCCTGTCTAGATGTGTTGATGAGGAAGTATACATGTGTTTTACCAGTCCTGTCTAGATGTGTTGTGTTGATGAGGAAGTATAAATGTGTTTTACCAGTCCTGTCTAGATGTGTTGTGTTGATGGGGAAGTATAAATGTGTTTTACCAGTCCTGTCTAGATGTGTTGATGAGGAAGTATACATGTGTTTTACCAGTCCTGTCTAGATGTGTTGTGTTGATGAAATATAAATGTGTTTTACCAGTCCTGTCTAGATGTGTTGTGTTGATGGGGCAGTATAAATGTGTTTTACCAGTCCTGTCTAGATGTGTTGATGAGGAAGTATAAATGTGTTTTACCAGTCCTGTCTAGTTGTGTTGATGAGGAAGTATAAATGTGTTTTACCAGTCCTGTCTAGTTGTGTTGATGGGGAAGTATAAATGTGTTTTACCAGTCCTGTCTAGTTGTGTTGATGGGGAAGTATAAATGTGTTTTACCAGTCCTGTCTAGATGTGTTGATGAGGAAGTATACATGTGTTTTACCAGTCCTGTCTAGATGTGTTGATGAGGAAGTATACATGTGTTTTACCAGTCCTGTCTAGATGTGTTGATGAGGAAGTATACATGTGTTTTACCAGTCCTGTCTAGATGTGTTGTGTTGATGAGGAAGTATAAATGTGTTTTACCAGTCCTGTCTAGATGTGTTGTGTTGATGGGGCAGTATAAATGTGTTTTACCAGTCCTGTCTAGATGTGTTGATGAGGAAGTATAAATGTGTTTTACCAGTCCTGTCTAGTTGTGTTGATGGGGAAGTATAGATGTGTTTTACCAGTCCTGTCTAGTTGTGTTGATGGGGAGGTATAAATGTGTTTTACCAGTCCTGTCTAGATGTGTTGATGAGGAAGTATACATGTGTTTTACCAGTCCTGTCTAGATGTGTTGATGAGGAAGTATACATGTGTTTTACCAGTCCTGTCTAGATGTGTTGTGTTGATGGGGAAGTATAAATGTGTTTTACCAGTCCTGTCTAGATGTGTTGATGGGCAGGTATAAATGTGTTTTACCAGTCCTGTCTAGTTGTGTCGATGGGGGTGTATAAATGTGTTTTACCAGTCCTGTCTAGTTGTGTTGATGAGGAAGTATAAATGTGTTTTACCAGTCCTGTCTAGTTGTGTTGATGAGGAAGTATAAATGTGTTTTACCAGTCCTGTCTAGTTGTGTTGATGAGGAAGTATAAATGTGTTTACCTCTCACTGATAGGAAGAGTGGGTTGTTCAGGTAATTTGATGCAAGGCGTTTACGCTGGAAGGTAGAAAGTGAGGAGAGGGAGAGAGACAGAAAATGTTTACTTCCCTCACATCTAACACAACAGGAATGTTGACACATTTTTAGCTCTGCAATGACTCAACAGCATTCACTGAATACTGAAGTTCTGTGGACAGCACTCTAGTAGAAACATTGTAGCACACGGTTTGGCCAGTGTAACTGAACAGCATGTATGAAGCTATATGGAATTGTTTTAAGAAGGTCATACCAAGGATCATTTAGCTATTTGCGTTAGAATTGTAAGACCCCTTGAAGTATCCCAAAAAAATATTTAAAAAGTATTTGATTAAACATTATTTTTGGCCTTACTGCTATTAGCCCATGCAAACGCATTGAATAACAGATTCACTACATGGATCAACAGATAGTCCCCCAAAAAATCGAAGGAAGTTGGTTTTAAAGTGTCTTTCCTATATCTGAGAGTTGTAAGAAAGATCAGGAATTTTGTTTAGTTATTTTTTTTACATGTATTTAACCCCTTATTTTTGTCACAATGTTTTGGGGACTGGTACCGTGCGACCTTCGGACGAGCCTTGTGAGGCCTGTGGGCGTCCTAGAGAAAAACAACTGACATGTACGTGTTCGGAGAGCCTCACCTTTACGACAGATATCTCTAGCTTAAACGGACAGATTTCTGTGGGGATCGTTTTATTATGCTAATTAGATTTATGCACGGGTGCGGACATCGACCTCATTAAACTCTGAATCAGACGCTGTCTATCACTACCCTACCTCCACATGAACATAAAGTAACGGACTGTATCTCTAACATCTCTTAAACATTTCAAACGTGTCTCATATCTCTCCTGAACAGCTCGGAGATCATATTTCCAGATAAGGGTCCATTGTGTGTGTGTGTGTGTGTGTGTATGTGTGTGTGTGTGTGTGTGTGTGTGTGTGTGTGTGTGTGTGTGTGTGTGTGTGTGTGTTACCTCTGGTTGGACCAGGCCGCTGTAGGCTGGGTTGGCTGTGCTTCGTCTCTTCCTCTCTTGTCTCTTGGTCTGGATCTCTGCCATGGTAGAGGAGCAAAGGGTTGATTATGTTACAGGGGCTTAGACGGTACAGCTAGATTGGGACAGACAGACAGACAGGTAGACACAGCCGGTACAGCTAGATTGGGACAGACAGACAGACAGGTAGACACAGCTAGATTGGGACAGACAGACAGACAGGTAGACAGGTAGACATAGCCAGTACAGGTAAAATATGTATCTGGCGCTGATGTGTGGGTGAACAAGTTTTAACACAGACATAAAACGGTTGGTATGATGAGTTGAATTGAAAGAACAGAGAAACCCGCACACTGCTCTGGCTGGTATCACTGTTTTTATTAAAGTTTACGTGTCGGCCTCTTGGCCTTCGTCAGAGTTTTTTTAAAAATATTTACAAAATATCACGGCCAAGAGGCCGACACGTAAACTTTAATAAAAACAGTGATACTAGCCAGAGCAGTGTGTGGGTTTCTCTGTTCTTTCAAGTTATCTCATTGTTACCCTGCACCTGCAACACCAGCTCAGATGTGCCAGAGCAGTGTGTGGGTTTCTCTGTTCTTTCAAGTTATCTCATTGTTACCCTGCACCTGCAACACCAGCTCAGATGTGCCAGAGCAGTGTGTGGGTTTCTCTGTTCTTTCAAGTTATCTCATTGTTACCCTGCACCTGCAACACCAGCTCAGATGTGCCAGAGCAGTGTGTGGGTTTCTCTGTTCTTTCAAGTTATCTCATTGTTACCCTGCACCTGCAACACCAGCTCAGATGTGCCAGAGCAGTGTGTGGGTTTCTCTGTTCTTTCAAGTTATCTCATTGTTACCCTGCACCTGCAACACCAGCTCAGATGTGCCAGAGCAGTGTGTGGGTTTCTCTGTTCTTTCAAGTTATCTCATTGTTACCCTGCACCTGCAACAACAGCTCAGATGTGCCAGTGCCTTTTTGAATGATGATTTAAAGTTTAATTAAATTAGTGTCAGAGGAAGAACTCAC
Source organism: Coregonus clupeaformis (assembly GCF_020615455.1). NCBI lineage: Eukaryota > Metazoa > Chordata > Actinopteri > Salmoniformes > Salmonidae > Coregonus > Coregonus clupeaformis. The sequence goes on from NW_025536350.1 coordinate 19,687, forward strand.
CTTCCAGTGTCTCTGTAGTGACCAGGCCAAGAGCCACCATGAAGGCCATTTTCTGTATGGGAGAGGGGACATGTTAGAGTGTGACACCCATATGAATACCATACAGTGAAAGGTAGAGATGGGACATGTTAGAGTGTGACACCCATTTCCATAACATACAGGTGGAGAGGGGACATGTTAGAGTGTGACATCCATATGAATACCATACAGTGAAAGGTAGAGAGGGACATGTTACAGTGTGACACCCATATGAATACCATACAGTGAAAGGTGGAGAGGGGACATGTTACAGTGTGACACCCATATGAATACCATACAGTGAAAGGTGGAGAGGGGACATGTTAGAGTGTGACACTCATAGGAATCACATACAGGAGGAGGGGGGACATGTTACAGTGTGACACCCATATTAATACCATACAGGTGGCGAGGGGACATGTTACAGTGTGACACCCATATGAATACCATACAGGTGGCAAGGGGACATGTTACAGTGTGACACCCATATGAATACCATACAGGTGGCGAGGGGACATGTTAGAGTGTGACACCCATAGGAATACCATACAGTGAAAGGTGGAGAGGGGACATGTTAGAGTGTGACACTCATAGGAATCACATACTGGTGGAGAGGGGACATGTTACAGTGTGACACCCATATGAATCCCATACAGGTGGAGAGGGGACATGTTAGAGTGTGACAGTCATAGGAATCACATCCAGGTGGAGAGGGGACATGTTAGAGTGTGACACCCATAGGAATACCATACAGTGAAAGGTGGAGAGGGGACATGTTAGAGTGTGACACTCATAGGAATGACATACAGGTGGAGAGGGGACATGTTAGAGTGTGACACCCATAGGAACCTCCATACAGGAGAGAGGGAAAGGTTCCATCATATAGATTCATAACAAAGTAGTGTATAGTTTTCCCATTCCAGTCCCACAGTGGGAGGCATGTCAACTGGGATGAGATATAATCTGCCTCCTCAATCCTCCAGAACCCATCTATTCTCCAGCTGGACAACCCTCAGGTTAGGGTTGGAATGTTCACAACTCTCAGCTTCAGGTTGTGAGTGTTCTCTCCTGAAGAGTCTGCTTCCCCTTATGGCTTATTCATGAAGAGTTTTCCCTTCCTCCCCTCCCTCCTCTCCCTCCCTCCCCTCCCTCCTCTCCCTCCCTCCCTCCTCCTCTCCCTCCCTCCTCCTCTCCCTCCCCTCCCTCCTCTCCCTCCCTCCTCCTCTCCCTCCCCTCCCTCCTCTCCCTCCTCTCCCTCCATCCCTCCTCTCCCTCCTCTCCCTCCTCTCCCTCCATCCCTCCTCTCCCTCCTCTCCCTCCTCTCCCTCCCTCCCTCCCTCCTCTCCCTCCTCTCCCTCCCCTCCCTCCCTCCCTCCTCTCCCTCTCCTCCCTCCTCTCCCTCCTCTCCCTCCCTCCCTCCCCTCCCTCCTCTCCCTCCTCTCCTCTCCCACCCTCCCTCCTCTCCTCCCTCCCACCCTCCCTCCCTCCTCCCTCCTCTCCCTCCTCCCTCCTCCCTCCCTCTCCTCCTCTCCTCCCTCTCTCCCTCCCTCTCCTCCCTCTCTCTCTCCTCCCTCTCCTCCTCTCTCCCTCTCTCCCTCCTCTCCCTCCTCTCCCTCCCCCCCTCCCTCCTCCTCCCCTCCCTCCCTCCCCCTCCTCTCCCTCCTCCTCTCCTCCCTCCCTCCTCTCCCTCCTCCCCTCCTCCCCTCCCTCCCTCTCTCCCTCCCCTCCCTCCCTCCCTCCTCCCTCTCTCCCTCCTCCCTCCCTCCTCTCCTCTCTCCCTCCCTCCCTCCTCCCTCCCTCCCCTCTCCTCCCTCTCCCTCCTCCTCTCCCTCCCTCCCTCACCTCCTCCCTCCCTCCTCCCTCCTCTCCCTCCTCCCCCTCCCTCCCTCCCTCCCTCCTCTCCCTCCCCTCCCTCCCTCCTCTCCCTCCTCTCCCTCCCTCCCCTCCCTCCCTCCTCTCCCTCCCTCCCCTCCCTCAGAGGGGGACGAGGGATAGAGGGGGACGAGGGATAGAGGGGGACGAGGGATAGAGAGGGACGAGGAATAGAGGGAGACCAGGGATAGAGGGAGACCAGGAATAGAGGGGACGAGGGATAGAGAGGGACGAGGGATAGAGGGGGACAAGGGAGAGAGGGGGACGAGATGGAGGGGGACGAGGATAGAGGGGGACGAGGATAGAGGGATGAGGGGGCGAGGATGGAGGGGACGAGGGATGGAGGGGGACGAGAGTAGAGGGGGACGAGAATAGAGGGGGACCAGGGATAGAGGGGACGAGGATAGAGGGGCGAGGGATGGAGGGGGGACGAAGGATGAGGGGGACGAGGAGATAGAGGGGACGAGGAATAGAGGGAGACCAGGGATGGGGGAAGAGAGATAGAGGGGGCGAGGGTGAGGGGGGACGAGGGATAGAGGGGGACGAGGGATAGAGGGGGACGAGAATAGAGGGAGACCGGGGATGAGGGGACGAGGGATAGAGAGGGACGAGGGATAGAGGGGGACGAGGGATAGAGGGGGGCGAGGGATGGAGGGGGACGAGATATAGGGGACGAGGGATAGAGGGATAGAGGGGGACGAGGGATAGAGGGCGAGGGATGGAGGGAGCGAGGGATGGAGGGGGACTGAGAGATAGAGGGGGACCAGGGATAGAGGGGGACGAGGGATAGAGGGGGACGAGGGATGGAGGGGGGACGAGAGATAGAGGGGACAGAGGGGGACGAGGGATAGAGGGGGACGAGGGATGGAGGGGGACGAGGGATGGAGGGGATGAAGGATGGAGGGGACCGAGGGATGGAAGGGGACCGAAGGATAGAGGGGGACGAGGGATAGAGGGGGACGAGGATAGAGGGGGACGAGGGATGGAGGGGGACGAGGGATGGAGGGGACGAAGGATAGAGGGGGACGAGGGATAGAGGAGGACGAGGGATAGAGGGGGACGAGGGATGAGGGGGACGAGGGGGAAGAGGGGGGACGAGGGATAGAGGGGGGACGAGGGATGGAGGGGGACGAGGGATAGGGGGACGAGGATAGAGGGAGGGAGGGATGAGGGGGACGAGGGATAGGGGGGAGGGAGGGATAGAGGGGACCGAGGGATAGAGGGAGGGAGGGATAGAGGGGGGACCAGGGATAGAGGGGGACAAAGGATAGAGGGAGGGAGGGATAGAGGGGGACGAGGGATAGAGGGGGACGAGGGATAGAGGGGACGAGGGATAGAGGGAGGGAGGGATAGAGGGGGACGAGGGATAGAGGGGGACGAGGGATAGAGGGAGGGACGGATAGAGGGGGACGAGGGAGTAGAGGGGGACGAGGGATGGATGGAGGAGGGGACGAGGAGGGATGGAGGGGACGAGGGATGGATGGAGGGAGGGATGGAGGGGGACGAGGGGGACGAGGGATGGATGGAGGGAGGGATGGAGGGGAGGGATAGAGGGGGACGAGGGATGGATGGAGGGAGGGATGGAGGGGGACGAGGGAGGGATGGAGGGGGACGAGGGGACGAGGGATGGATGAGGGAGGGATAGAGGGGGACGAGGGATGGATGGAGGGAGGGATAGAAGGGGACGAGGGATAGAGGGGGACAAGGGATGGATGGAGGGAGGGATAGAGGGGAGGGAGGGATGGATAGAGGGGGACGAGGGATGGATGGAGGGAGGGATGGATAGAGGGGGACGAGGGATGGATGGAGGGAGGGATGGATGGAGGGGGACGAGGGATAGAGGGGGACGAGGGATGGATGGAGGGAGGGATGGATAGAGGGGGACGAGGGATGGATGGAGGGAGGGAGGGATGGATAGAGGGGGACGAGGAATAGAGGGGGATAGAGGGGGACGAGGGATAGAGGGGGACCAGGGATAGAGGGGGACCAGGGATAGAGGGGGATAGAGGGGGACCAGGGATAGAGGGGGACCAGGGATAGAGGGGGATAGAGGGGGACCAGGGATAGAGGGGGACCAGGGATAGAGGGGACGAGGGAGGGATGGAGGGAAAGGAAGGCTGAGTCAGGATTATCTGGGATTATCTGACTGAATAATTAGATGGGTTAACCAATCAGAGTTAGAGTGATCAGATAGATTGACATCTGCTCCAGCTCTGAGTTAGCAGTAGCACCATATCAGAGAACCTAATAGTTAGCATATGGCTTAGATAAATGATGACGGTTTATTGGCTTTAAATCCTTATTTATGTAATAAAATACTATAGTGAGGCTTTTCTCTATTCTCTAATACAACATGGTTTGTGTTCTTGTTATTGAGGTATGATCATTTAGAATAGTGGTTTTACCTCTGGGACCTCATCCTTCTGCTTCTTCCTCTTCTTGGCTGGTGTAGAGGAGGGAGGGGTGGAGGGGTTGGGGGTCGGTGTAATGGAGGGGTTCTCCTGGGAGGGGCTGTCGGCCCCCTGGGGTCCTCCTGGGGAGTCCTGGGAGGAGCTGGGGGTCTCAGCCTCTGGCTGGATTATTATCACCTGGGAAAACACACACACACACACACACCACACACACACACACACACACACACACACACACACACACACACACACACACACACACACACACCACACACACACACACACACACACACACACACACACACACACACACACACACACACCACACACACACACACACACACACACACACACACACACACACACACATACACACACAGGCAGGGAGAGCACACACACACACACACACACACAGGGAGAGCAACACACCACACACACACACACACAGGGAGAGCAACACACCACACACACATACACACACACACACACACACAGGGAGAGCAACACACCACACACACACACACACACACACACACACACACACAGGAGAGCAACACACCACACACACACACACACACACACACAGGGAGAGCAACACACCACACACACATACACACACACAGGGAGAGCAACACACCACACACACACACACAGGGAGAGCAACACACACACACACACACACACAGGGAGAGCAACACACCACACACACATACACACAGGCAGGGAGAGCAACACACCACACACACACACACAGGGAGAGCAACACACCACACACACATACACACACACACACACACACACAGGGAGAGCAACACACCACACACACACACACACACACACACACACACACACACACACACACAGGAGAGCAACACACCACACACACACAGGAGAGCAACACACCACACACACACACACACACACACAGGGAGAGCAACACCACACACACACACACACACACACACACACACACACACACACACAGGGAGAGCAACACACCACACACACACAGGGAGAGCAACACACCACACACACACACACACACACACACAGGGAGAGCAACACACCACACACACACCACACACACACACACAGGGAGAGCAACACACCACACACACACACACACAGGGAGAGCAACACACCACACACACACACACACACACACACAGGGAGAGCAACACACCACAAACACACAGGCAGGGAGAGCGTTAGGCATCAGTTAGTTCATTGGCTGTTGGTTCTAGTAACCTTTTAGTGGGAAGGTTTAAACAATTGATTGTGATTGATTTAAATTAAGAATGATAACACACAATTTGATGATGCCTGTAATGATGCCTGTAATGATACCCGTAATGCTAACTGTAATCCTACCTGTAATGCTAACTGTAATTCTGCCTGTAATGCTAACTGTAATCCTGCCTGTAATGCTAACTGTAATTCTACCTGTAATGCTAACTGTAATTCTACCTGTAATGCTAACTGTAATTCTACCTGTAATGCTAACTGTAATTCTGCCTGTAATGCTAACTGTAATCCTGCCTGTAATGCTAACTGTAATTCTACCTGTAATGCTAACTGTAATTCTGCCTGTAATGCTAACTGTAATCCTGCCTGTAATGCTAACTGTAATTCTACCTGTAATGCTAACTGTAATTCTACCTGTAATGCTAACTGTAATTCTACCTGTAATGCTAACTGTAATTCTGCCTGTAATGCTAACTGTTATTCTGCCTGTAATGCTAACTGTAATTCTGCCTGTAATGCTAACTGTAATTCTGCCTGTAATGCTAACTGTAATTCTGCCTGTAATGCTAACTGTAATTCTGCCTGTAATGCTAACTGTAATTCTGCCTGTAATGCTAACTGTAATTCTGCCTGTAATGCTAACTGTAATTCTGCCTGTAATGCTAACTGTAATTCTGCCTGTAATGCTAACTGTAATTCTGCCTGTAATGTGAAGCCTTAGAGAAGATCAGCATGAAGTGTCTGATGATTGTAGAGACCATGCTGACAGAGACGGTCACTAGGGCTAGTAGGATGCGTAGGACAGTCTTTAACCTTATTGTCAGTGCTGAAGACCAGCGGCTGGACCTTGACTCCCTCACTGACGGCCCACACCCCGTTGTTCCCCGTATCGGCCGGCGGCGAGGCAGATATGATGGAGAAGGTCACACCGGGGGCTACCGAGGCTGAGGTGGCTGTCGGGCTGCTGGTAGAGGTGGGGGAGATGGTGGTGGTGGAGGGGCCTCCAGGCCAGGCTAGGGCCAGGGAGAGAGACTGGAGAGGGGGCTGGAGGGGGCTGGAGAGGGGGCGAGGAGGTTGCGTCTCCCTGGCCTTTGGAGAGGCGTTCTGTGCTGAACGTGCTGTTGGCTGTAGGCAGGGCCGGGCCGAGGGTGTGGCTCTGGATGAGGGTGTGGCTGGAGCTGTGGGTGTGGTTAAAGCTGTGAGCGTGGCTCTTAGGGCTGACTACAGCGGTAACTCTCTGGAGGTTGAGGAGACTGAGGGCCTGACTGGATGACTGTTTCTGGCTGGCTGGCTGCTCCTGAGGGAGGCGGAGGAGACTGAGGGCCTGACTGGATGACTGTTTCTGGCTGGCTGGCTGCTCCTGAGGGAGGCGGAGGAGACTGAGGGCCTGACTGGATGACTGTTTCTGGCTGGCTGGCTGCTCCTGAGGGAGGCGGAGGAGACTGAGGGCCTGACTGGATGACTGTTTCTGGCTGGCTGGCTGCTCCTGAGGGACAGACACATGGCTGTGGGGGAGGCTGTCTGGGATCACACTCTCTGGCTGAACCTGGAGGGAGGGAGGGATGGAGGGGAGGGAGGGAGGGAGAGGAGAGGAGGGAGAGGAGGGAGGGAGGGAGCATGTTAAGTAACCATGATTATAGTTTACTTTATTAACATACCTGTACAGATGAACTGACTAATACCATCTGAAGCAGTCAGTAACACCAACCATCTCTGTACTGAAGCAGTCAGTAACACCAACCATCTCTGTACTGAAGCAGTCAGTAACACCAACCATCTCTGTACTGAAGCAGTCAGTAACACCGACCATCTCTGTACTGAAGCAGTCAGTAACACCGACCATCTCTGTACTGAAGCAGTCAGTAACACCAACCATCTCTGTACTGAAGCAGTCAGTAACACCAACCATCTCTGTACTGAAGCAGTCAGTAACACCAACCATCCATGTACTGAAGCAGTCAGTAACACCAACCATCTCTGTGCTGAAGCAGTCAGTAACACCAACCATCCATGTACTGAAGCAGTCAGTAACACCAACCATCTCTGTACTGAAGCAGTCAGTAACACCAACCATCTCTGTACTGAAGCAGTCAGTAACACCGACCATCCATGTACTGAAGCAGTCAGTAACACCAACCATCTCTGTACTGAAGCAGTCAGTAACACCAACCATCCATGTACTGAAGCAGTCAGTAACACCAACCATCCATGTACTGAAGCAGTCAGTAACACCAACCATCTCTGTACTGAAGCAGTCAGTAACACCAACCAACCTTTCTCTCTCTCTCTCGCTCTCTCTCTCTCTCTCTCTCCTCTCTCTCCCTCCTCTCCCTCTCCCTCTCCCTCTCTCTCTCTCTCTCTCTCTCTCTCTCTCTCTCTCTCTCTCTCTCTCTCTCTCTCTCTGTCTCTCTGTCTCTCTGTCTCTCTGTCTCTCTGTCTCTCTGTCTCTCTGTCTCTCGCTCTCTCGCTCTCTCGCTCTCTCGCTCTCTCGCTCTCTCGCTCTCTCGCTCTCTCCCTCTCTCCCTCTCTCCCTCTCTCCCTCTCTCCCTCTCTCCCTCTCTCCGCTCTCTCGCTCTCTCGCTCTCTCCCTCTCTCTCTCTGTGTCTCTGTCTCTCTCGCTCTTTCTCAATTCAATTCAATTTGCTTTATTAGCATGACGTAACAATGTACGTATTGCCAAAGCTTACTTTGGATATTTACACTATTAACATAATTAATAATAATAATCAGTATTGTCAACGGGACAACAGTGACAACAATAACCAAGGGTCAAAATAACCATTGAACAATAACAATATAGAGGACATGTGCAGGTTGGTTGGTCTGTCAGACACTGTCCCTCATCTTATGGCAGGCAGCAATGTAGTGCGCTGCCAACCCACAGCTCTCTGCGTCCTCCCCCAACAGAGACTGGGTAGCCTATCCTGCCAACCCACAGCTCTCTGCGTCCTCCCCCAACAGGACGGGTAGCCTATCCTGCCAACCCACAGCTCTCTGTGTCCTCCCCCAACAGGACGGGTAGCCTATCCTGCCAACCCACAGCTCTCTGTGTCCTCCCCCAACAGGACAGGTAGCCTATCCTGCCAACCCACAGCTCTCTGCGTCCTCCCCCAACAGGACGGGTAGCCTATCCTGCCAACCCACAGCTCTCTGCGTCCTCCCCCAACAGGACGGGAAGCCTATTCTCATCAGAGAGCTCTTTGAAACCTTAAATAATGTTTTCAAATTTGGGGAAATAACACTCTCTAATTGTTTTATATATTTTTTACATTTTGTCAGGAAATGCAGCTCTGTCTCAGGTTCTGCTGTGGTGCAGTGGTTGCACAGCCTTTCCTCTACAGGGAGCCAGGTTTTCCTGTGTCTACCCTTCTCAATGGCAAGGCTGGGCTCACTGAGCCTGTACTTTGTCAAGGTTTTTCTAAGGTTTTGATCAGTCACCATGGTCAAATAGTGAGCCACGGTGTACTGTCGATTTAGGGCCAGATAGTACTGCATTTTACTTTGTGCTTGTGTTTCCCAAGAAGCAATGTAGTTTTGTTTTGACTGTGTTTTAATTTGGTTTGTTCTGATTGATTGGATGTTCTGGTCCTGAGGCTTCAGTGTGTTAGTAGAACAGGTTTGTGAACTCAGCACCAGGACCAGCTGGATGAGGGGACTCTTTTCTTTGCTCAGCTCTTGGCATTGCAGGGCTTGGTAATGATATGAGAGGGGGGTCACTGTATTTTAGATGTTTCCAAAACATAATGGCTCTTATTTAAGTTTGTATTATTAGTGGATATTGGCCTAATTCTGGCCTGCATGCATTGTTTGTAGTTTTCCTCTAGACATGTAGGAGAATCTTCCAGAACTCTGCATGCAGGGTTTCAATGGGGTGTTTGTCCCATTTGGTGAAATCTTGTTTTGCAAGTGGACCCCACACATCGCTGCCATAAAGTGCAATTGGGTTCAATGACACATTCAATTCGTTTTAGCCAAATTTTAATAGGTATTTCAATTTGATTTTTTTTTAATGGCGTTGAATGCCCTGCGTGCTTTCTCTCTCAGTTCATTCACTGCATCATTTAGGTGTCCAGTTGAGCTTATTTTTAAACCTAAGTAATTGTAGTGTACAGTACGCTATATATTTAAGCCTAAGTAATTGTAGTGTACAGTACGCTATATATTTAAGCCTAAGTAATTGTAGTGTGCGCAGTACTCTATATATTTAAACCTAAGTAATTGTAGTGTACAGTACTCTATATATTTAAACCTAAGTAATTGTAGTGTACAGTACTCTATATAGGTAAACTTAAGTAATTGTAGTGTGTGCAGTACTCTATACTGTATATTTTGTACCAATTGAGAACTTTGGTCTAAATCCCTGAGATCTGGACCTTCTTTGGAAAATCATTATTTTAGTCTTTTTGGGGTTTACTGCCAGGGCCCAGGTCTGACAGTACTGCTCTAGCAGGTCCAGGCTCTGCTGTAGGCCATGTGCTGTGGGTGACAGCAGGCACAGGTCATCTGCCAAGAGCAGGCATTTAAACACTGAATTGTGGAGACTCTCCCTAGCTCTCTGTCTCTTTCTCTCTCTCTCTCTCCCTAGCTCTCTCTGTCTCTCTCTGTTTCTCTCTGTCTCTCTCTCTCCCTAGCTCTCTCTGTCTCTCTCTCTCCCTAGCTCTCTCTGTCTCTCTCTGTCTCTCTCTCTCCCTAGCTCTCTCTGTCTCTCTCTGTCTCTCTCTCTCCCTAGCTCTCTCTGTCTCTCTCTCTCTCTGTCTCTCTCTGTCTCTCTCTCTCTCTCTCTCCCTAGCTCTCTCTGTCTTTCTCTGTTTCTCTCTGTCTCTCTCTCTCCCTAGCTCTCTCTGTCTCTCTCTGTCTCTCTCTCTCTCCCTAGCTCTCTCTGTCTCTCTCTCTCCCTAGCTCTCTCTGTCTCTCTCTGTTTCTCCCTCTCTCTCTGTCTCTCTCTCTCTCCCTCCCTAGCTCTCTCTGTCTCTCTCTGTCTCTCTCTCTCCCTAGCTCTCTCTGTCTCTCTCTGTCTCTCTCTCCCTCCCTAGCTCTCTCTGTCTCTCTCTCTCTCCCTCCCTAGCTCTCTCTCTCTCTCTCTCTCTCTCTCTCTCTCTCTCTCTCTCTGTTTCTCCCTCTCTCTCTGTCTCTCTCTCTCTGTTTCTCTCTGTCTCTCTCTCTCTCCCTAGCTCTCTCTAACACACACAGAAGATAACCTGTTCATTCAGACTCAACACGAGAGACCGACAGAGAACTGACACACACATTTACTATCTACCCTCTAGTCTACCCTCTAGTCTACCAGACAGACAGGCAGACAGGCAGACAGACAGACAGACAGACAGACAGACAGACAGACAGGCAGGCAGGCAGGCAGGCAGGCAGACAGACAGACAGACAGACAGACAGACAGACAGACAGACAGACAGACAGACAGACAGACAGGCAGGCAGGCAGGCAGGCAGGCAGGCAGGCAGGCAGGCAGGCAGACAGACAGACAGACAGACAGACAGACAGACAGCTCCGTGTCAGACCACTGTCACTCTGTTCTTCTCTGTGAGTGTTGACAGGACCAGACGTGATCTGGGTTGTAACACTGCTGCTGGAGAACAGACAGACAACAGACCTGGTGAAAGGCAGCAGAGTCCTCTGGCTTTGTTTGTTTGTTTGGTTGGTGTCTGTACTTTGGATTAGCTGGTTCATATAATACCTAGAGGGGCAGTCTTCTCAGTAGAACGACAGTAAGACGGGACCAGACGTACCCTGACTTGATTGATTCTAATGACTGGCACGGGCGCTACTGATGTGTTGGTCTGTGTATTGGATTAGCTGGTCCATAATATCATGAGCTCTGCTTCTGCTCCGTTTGCCTTGTGCGGCACTGTGTTACGGACAGCAGGATTTGTAACACTATTTTTTTTTTTTTTATGAGCTGAGAGATGGGTTTGGTTTGTAATGGTGTGCTGCCACCTGGTGGTCACTTCAACACCTGCACTCTGATGCACCACCAGGTCCTCCAGAGATATGAGCAGAGAGATTTATAGCCTGCCTGGGTGACCTCTCAGATCTGCCATCACAGACGTTTAATATACTACAGCCAGTCACAGGCTAAGTTGTGTTTTGTTTTGCTGTGGTTCTTCCTCTGAGGGTTTTAGCAGACGATATGCTGCGTTGCTATTTCTGGTTCAGACCATTAGAGCCTCCTAGCAGTCTAAGAAACACAATGTTCCTCTATATATCAGGGTTTCTTTATTTTGGAAGAAAAGTTCAGAGATTCACTTCAGTGTTGTTGTGTTGTAGTTGAGGTGTGTTGGTGTGTTGTAGTTGAGGCGTGTTGTTGTGTTGTAGTTGAGGTGTGTTGTAGTTGAGGTGTGTTGTAGTTGAGGTGTGTTGTTGTGTTGTAGTTGAGGTGTGTGTGTTGTAGTTGTTGTGTGTTGTGTTGTAGTTGTTGTGTGTTGTGTTGTAGTTGAGGTGTGTTGTTGTGTTGTAGTTGAGGTGTGTTGTTGTGTTGTAGTTGAGGTGTGTTGTTGTGTTGTAGTTGAGGTGTTTTAGTTGATGTGTGTTGTTGTGTTGTAGTTGAGGTGTGTTGTAGTTGAGGTGTGTTGTAGTTGAGGTGTGTTGTAGTTTGAGGTGTGTTGTTGTGTTGTAGTTGAGGTGTGTTGTTGTTGTAGTTGAGGTGTGTTGTAGTTGAGGTGTGTTGTTGTGTTGTAGTTGAGGTGTGTTGTAGCTTAGTGGTTAAGAGCGTTGTGCCAGTAACCGAAAGGTCGCTGGTTCTAATCCCCGAGCCCACTAGGTGAACAATCTGTCGATGTGCCCTTGAGCAAGGCACTTAACCCTAATTGCTCCTGTAAGTCGCTCTGGATAAGAGCGTCTGCTAAATGACCAATTATTTTTATTTTTATTTTATTATTGTTGTGTTGTAGTTGAGGTGTGTTGTTGTGTTGTAGTTGAGATGTGTTGTAGTTGAGGTGTGTTGTAGTTGAGGTGTGTTGTTGTGTTGTAGTTGAGGTGTGTTGAGGTGTGTTGTTGTGTTGTAGTTGAGGTGTGTTGTTGTGTTGTAGTTGAGGTGTGTTGTAGTTGAGGTGTGTTGTTGTGTTGTAGTTGAGGTGTGTTGTAGTTGAGGTGTGTTGTAGTTGAGGTGTGTTGTTGTGTTGTAGTTGAGGTGTGTTGTACTCCTGAGTGGCGCAGTGGTCTAAGGCACTGCATCACAGTGCTAACTGTGCCACTAGAGATCCTGGTTCGAATCCAGGCTCTGTCGCAGCCGGCCGCGACCGGGAGACTCATGGGCGGCGCACAATTGGCCCAGCGTCGTCCCAGCGTCGTCCAGGGTAGGGGAGGGAATGGCCGGCAGGGATGTAGCTCAGTTGATAGAGCATGGCGTTTGCAATGCCAGGGTTGTGGGTTCGATTCCCACGGGGGGCCAGTATAAAAAAATATGTATTCACTAACTGTAAGTCGCTCTGGATAAGAGCGTCTGCTAAATGACTAAAATGTAATGTAAAATGTGTTGTAGTTGAGGTGTGTTGTTGTGTTGTAGTTGAGGTGTGTTGTTGTGTTGTAGTTGAGGTTTGTAGTTGAGGTGTGTTGTTGTGTTGTAGTTGAGGCGTGTTGTTGTGTTATAGTTGAGGCGTGTTGTAGTTGAGGCGTGTTGTTGTTGAGGTGTGTTGTAGTTGAGGTGTGTTGTTGTGTTGTAGTTGAGGTGTGTTGTAGTTGAGGTGTGTTGTTGTGTTGTAGTTGAGGTGTTGTGTTGTAGTTGAGGTGTGTTGTTGTAGTTGAGGTGTGTTGTAGTTGAGGTGTGTTGAGGTGTGTTGTAGTTGAGGTGTGTTGTTGTGTTGTAGTTTAGGTGTGTTGTTGTGTTGTAGTTGAGGTGTTGTGTTGTAGTTGAGGTGTGTTGTAGTTGAGGTGTGTTGGTGTGTTGTAGTTGAGGTGTGTTGTAGTTTAAGTGTGTTGTTGTGTTGTAGTTGAGGTGTGTTGTAGTTGAGGTGTGTTGTTGTGTTGTAGTTGAGGTGTGTTGTTGTGTTGTTGTGTTGTAGTTGAGGTGTGTTGTAGTTGAGGTGTGTTGTAGTTGAGGTGTGTTGTTGTGTTGTAGTTGAGGTGTGTTGTTGAGGCGTGTTGTTGTGTTGTAGTTGAGGCGTGTTGTTGTGTTGTAGTTGAGGTGTGTTGTTGTGTTGTAGTTGAGGTGTGTTGTAGTTGAGGTGTGTTGTAGTTGAGGTGTGTTGTTGTGTTGTAGTTGAGGTGTGTTGTTGTGTTGTAGTTGAGGTGTGTTGTAGTTGAGGTGTGTTGTTGTGTTGTAGTTGAGGTGTGTTGTTGTGTTGTTGTGTTGTAGTTGAGGTGTGTTGTAGTTGAGGTGTGTTGTAGTTGAGGTGTGTTGTAGTTGAGGTGTGTTGTTGTGTTGTAGTTGAGGTGTGTTGTTGAGGCGTGTTGTTGTGTTGTAGTTGAGGCGTGTTGTTGTGTTGTAGTTGAGGTGTGTTGTTGTGTTGTAGTTGAGGTGTGTTGTAGTTGAGGTGTGTTGTAGTTGAGGTGTGTTGTTATGTTGTAGTTGAGGTGTGTTGTTGTGTTGTAGTTGAGGTGTGTTGTAGTTGAGGTGTACCTGAGGTAGCCCAGTGTTGCCCTGTCCAGACAGCCGGTGTAGAGAGCTGACCTGAGGAACCTTGATGGGCACTACTGTTAGGTTTCCCAGCATCTAGAGAGGAGAGAGAGGGGGGAGAGGGGGGAGGGGGAGGGAGGGGAGGTGGAGGAGGAGGAGGGGGGAGAGGGGGGGAGGAGAGGGGGGAGGGGGAGGCGGAGGGGGGAGGAGAGGAGGAGGGGAGGCGGAGGAGGGGAGGAGAGGAGGGAGAGAGGGGGGGGGAGGAGGGGAGGGAGAGAGGGGGAGGAGGAGGGGGAGGAGAGGAGGGAGAGATTGAGATTGAGGGGGAGATGGGGGAGATAGGGAGGGAGAGAGCGGTTTAGTTTTACCAGAACATATTGTAATATAACAGGTATGGAGAGCGACCTTGTCTGTATTTGGTCCCATATTCCTAGAACACAATGACTACATTAACCTTGTGACTCTACAAACTGGTTGGATGCATTGGCAGTTTGTTTTGGTTGTGTTTCAGATTATTTTGTGGCCAGTAGAAATGAACGGTAAATAATGTATTGTGTCATTTGGAGTCACTTTTATTGTATATAAGAATATAATATGTTTCTAAAGACTTCTACATTAATGTGGATGCTACCATGGTTAAGGATAATCCTGAATGAATCGTGAATAATGATGAATGAGAACGTTACATAGGCATAAATATCATAACCCACCAAAAAATGCTAACCTGCCCTGTTGTTGGTAATGGTGAGAGGTTAGCATGTTTTGGGGACATGATTTTTGTGCCCCCAACAAAAACACACACACACACACACACACACACAGTGAAGTACAACTGTCTCTCCTGAACTCTCCTTGACACTCAACAGGATGTGTTGAAGGACAGAAACACAGTGAGAACCCTCCTTGACACTCAACAGGATGTGTTGAAGGACAGAAACACAGTGAGAACCCTCCTTGACACTCAACAGGATGTGTTGAAGGGACAGAAACACAGTGAGAACCCTCCTTGACACTCAACAGGATGTGTTGAAGGACAGAAACACAGTGAGAACCCTCCTTGACACTCAACAGGGATGTGTTGAAGGACAGAAACACAGTGAGAACCCTCCTTGACACTCAACAGGATGTGTTGAAGGACAGAAACACAGTGAGAACCTTCCTTGACACTCAACAGGATGTGTTGAAGGACAGAAACACAGTGAGAACCCTCCTTGACACTCAACAGGATGTGTTGAAGGACAGAAACACAGTGAGAACCCTCCTTGACACTCAACAGGATGTGTTGAAGGACAGAAACACAGTGAGAACCCTCCTTGACACTCAACAGGATGTGTTGAAGGACAGAAACACAGTGAGAACCCTCCTTGACACTCAACAGGATGTGTTGAAGGACAGAAACACAGTGAGAACCCTCCTTGACACTCAACAGGATGTGTTGAAGGACAGAAACACAGTGAGAACCCTCCTTGACACTCAACAGGATGTGTTGAAGGACAGAAACACAGTGAGAACCCTCCTTGACACTCAACAGGATGTGTTGAAGGACATAAACACAGTGAGTGCCAGAGCCTTGACAAGCAGCTAGCTAGAGCACAATGGCAGGGCCCATCAAACAGTTGTTTGAAAGCTTTGTGTGTGTGTGTGTGTGTGTGTGTGTGTGTGTGTGTGTGTGTGGTGAAGTCTGTCTCTGTCAGTGCAGCTTTGATTTGTTGTGGTTGTTCCTCGTTCTAGAAACGCTTCACCAAGGACATCTTATACCATTCCTCCTGTAGTCGTCTCTTTCTCTCTTTCTAGTTGTCCTGTAGGAGGAGGGAAGGAGGGAGGGAGGGAGAGGAGAGGAGAGGAGAGAGGAGAGGAGAGGAGAGGAGAGGAGGGATAGAGGAGGAGAGGAGGGAGGGGGGAGAGAGGAGAGGAGGGGAGGGGGGAGAGGAGAGGAGGGAGGGAGGGGGAGAGGAGAGGAGGGAGGGAGGGGAGAGGAGGGAGGGAAGGGAGGGAGGGAGGAGAAGAGAGGAGGGAGGGAGTGGAGAGGAGAGGAGAGGAGAGGAGAGGAGACCCACTGGGCAAAAACTGGTTGAATCAATGTGGAAAACTGATTGGATTTGCAAAAAGTCATCAACTTAAGGGCATTTTGTTTTTTAACCTAAATCCAATGACTTGGTGAAAACTGGTTGAACTGAAATCTGTGTCCAGTGGGGGAGCAGGCAGTCCCCGTCTTAGACTAATAACGATCCACCTCTATTAAAACACTACAGACACAAGCTGTGATGAGAACCACCTGACCTCTACCAACCTTTCATTTGTCATCCTGCATAATTACAGAGTCTGCTACTAAAATACAACAGCTGAGTTATAATGTAATATTACAGTGCTTTATTCACAGTCCTCATGTGTCTTCCAGTGTGTGTGTGTCTGTGTGTGTGTGTGTGTGTGTGCGTGGTGTGTGTGTCTGTGTGTGTGTGTCTTTGTGTGTGTGTGTGTCTGTGTGTGCGTGTGGTCTGTGTGTGTGTGTGTGTGTGTGTGTGTGTGTGTGTGTGTGTGTGCGTGGTGTGTGTGTGCGTGGTGTGTGTGTGTGTGTCTTTGTATGTGTGTGTGTCTGTGTGTGCGTGTGGTCTGTGTGTGTGTGTGTGTGTGTGTGTGTGTGTGTGTGTGTGTGTGTGTGTGTGTGTGTGTGTGTGTGCGTGGTGTGTGTCTGTGTGTGTGTGTCTTTGTGTGTGTGTCTTGTGTGTGTGTGTGTGTGTGTGTGTGTGTGTGTGTGTGTGTGTGTGTGCGTGGTGTGTGTGTGTGTGTCTGTGTGTGCGTGTGGTCTGTGTGTGTGTGTGTGTGTGTGTGTGTGTGTGTGTGTGAACATGTCAGTGTGTTGCTTCTATAAGCGTCTCAAAGCTCTCTTTCTCATTAACGCTGCTTTGAGGTCTAAGAAAACACACACATTCTCTCTAAAGATGTCTAACACACACACACACACACACACAAACACCCACACCACACGCACACACAGACACACACACACTGGAAGACACATGAGGACTGTGAATAAAGCACTGTAATATTTCATTATAACTCAGCTGTTGTATTTTAGTAGCAGACTCTGTGCTGTAAGCCAAACTCTTTTCTCAGCCCAGGCTAACAGGAGTGTATTTAGAAGAACTGCTCTGACAACTGATGCTTAAAGTTAGTAGGAGTTAAATTACTTCTCTTTGGGAAGGCTAAACATGTGCTCTGTTAAGTACCACTGTGAACATACGATGATGATTTCACACGGTTGTTCTGAAAATAGCAGAGAGAGAGAGAGAGAGAGAGAGAGAGAGAGAGAGAGAGAGAGAGAGAGAGAGAGAGAGAGAGAGAGAGAGAGAGAGAGAGAGAGAGAGAGAGAGAGAGAGAGAGAGAGAGAGAGAGAGAGAGACCAGTTCCCATGGAAACAAGCTAAGATGGAAATTCATGGAGTGGTGGAGGACACAAGCGAGGGCTTCCATTTTCCTAATTGCCGCCTCTTTTCTTCAAGGCAGCATCCCAATAACACCCTATTCCCTACATAGTGCATTCCTTTCGACCAGAGCTCTTGTCTAAAGTAGTGCACTGTGTAGGGAATATGGTGCCATTTGGGATGCAGACCAAGCCAAGCACCTTTCCTTAGGTCCTCCTCTGGAGTGGACCGCTGTCTGCTGCACACCACACCACAACCTGCTGGACTAAATAACCCAAGGCTGTTCCAGGCAACCTGCTGGACTAAATAACCCAAGGCTGTTCCAGGCTGCCTGCTGGACTAAATAACCCAAGGCTGTTCCAGGCTGCCTGCTGGACTAAATAACCCAAGGCTGTTCCAGGCTGCCTGCTGGACTAAATAACCCAAGGCTGTTCCAGGCTGCCTGCTGGACTAAATAACCCAAGGCTGTTCCAGGCTGCCTGCTGGACTAAATAACCCAAGGCTGTTCCAGGCTGCCTGCTGGACTAAATAACCCAAGGCTGTTCCAGGCAACCTGCTGGACTAAATAACCCAAGGCTGTTCCAGGCTGCCTGCTGGACTAAATAACCCAAGGCTGTTCCAGGCTGCCTGCTGGACTAAATAACCAAGGCTGTTCCAGGCTGCCTGCTGGACTAAATAACCCAAGGCTGTTCCAGGCTGCCTGCTGGACTAAATAACCCAAGGCTGTTCCAGGCTGCCTGCTGGACTAAATAACCCAAGGCTGTTCCAGGCTGCCTGCTGGACTAAATAACCCAAGGCTGTTCCAGGCTGCCTGCTGGACTAAATAACCCAAGGCTGTTCCAGGCTGCCTGCTGGACTAAATAACCCAAGGCTGTTCCAGGCTGCATGATGGACTAAATAACCCAAGGCTGTTCCAGGCTGCCTGCTGGACTAAATAACCCAAGGCTGTTCCAGGCTGCCTGCTGGACTAAATAACCCAAGGCTGTTCCAGGCTGCCTGCTGGACTAAATAACCCAAGGTTGTTCCAGGCTGCCTGCTGGACTAAATAACCCAAGGCTGTTCTAGGCTGCCTGCTGGACTAAATAACCCAAGGCTGTTCCAGGCTGCCTGCTGGACTAAATAACCCAAGGCTGTTCCAGGCTGCCTGCTGGACTAAATAACCCAAGGCTGTTCCAGGCTGCCTGCTGGACTAAATAACCCAAGGCTGTTCCAGGCTGCCTGCTGGACTAAATAACCCAAGGCTGTTCCAGGCTGCCTGCTGGACTAAATAACCCAAGGCTGTTCCAGGCTGCATGATGGACTAAATAACCCAAGGCTGTTCCAGGCTGCATGATGGAATAAATAACCCAAGGCTGTTTCCAGGCTGCATGATGGACTAAATAACCCAAGGCTGTTCCAGGCTGCCTGCTGGACTAAATAACCCAAGGCTGTTCCAGGCTGCCTGCTGGACTAAATAACCCAAGGCTGTTCCAGGCTGCCTGCTGGACTAAATAACCCAAGGCTGTTCCAGGCTGCATGATGGACTAAATAACCCAAGGCTGTTCCAGGCTGCATGATGGACTAAATAACCCAAGGCTGTTCCAGGCTGCCTGCTGGACTAAATAACCCAAGGCTGTTCCAGGCTGCCTGCTGGACTAAATAACCCAAGGTTGTTCCTGTCAGGTACAGGCCACTTACTCTACACTGAACCCTCTGATCAGAACCACTCTTCTGCCCCCCCATGACCCCCAACCTTCTCCCTCCTCCTCATGTCCCCCATGACCCCCAACCTTCTCCCTCCTCCTCATGTCCCCCATGACCCCCAACCTTCTCCCTCCTCCTCACGTCCCCCATGACCCCCAACCTTCTCCCTCCTCCTCCCGTCCCCCATGACCCCCAACCTTCTCCCTCCTCCTCATGTCCCCCATGACCCCCAACCTTCTCCCTCCTCCTCATGTCCCCCATGACCCCCAACCTTCTCCCTCCTCCTCATGTCCCCCATGACCCCCAACCTTCTCCCTCCTCCCTATGTCCCCCATGACCCCCAACCTTCTCCCTCCTCCTCATGTCCCCCATGACCCCCAACCTTCTCCCTCCTCCTCATGTCCCCCATGACCCCCCAACCTTCTCTCCTCCTCCTCATGTCCCCATGACCCCAACCTTCTCCCTCCTCCTCATGTCCCCCATGACCCCAACCTTCTCCCTCCTCCTCATGTCCCCCATGACCCCCAACCTTCTCCCTCCTCCCTCACGTCCCCCATGACCCCCAACCTTCTCCCTCACTCCTCCGTCCCCCATGACCCCCAACCTTCTCCCTCCTCCTCACGTCCCCCATGACCCCCAACCTTTCCTCCTCCTCACGTCCCCCACGACCCCCAACCTTCTCCTCCTCCTCCCGTCCCCCATGACCCCCAACCTTCTCCCTCCTCCTCATGTCCCCCATGACCCCCAACCTTCTCCCTCCTCCTCATGTCCCCCATGACCCCGCAACCTTCTCCCTCCTCCTTACGTCCCCCCCATGACCCCCAACCTTCTCCCTCCTCCTCACGTCCCCCCATGACCCCCAACCTTCTCCCTCCTCCTCCCGTCCCCATGACCCCCAACCTTCTCCCTCCTCCTCACGTCCCCCATGACCCCAACCTTCTCCTCCTCCTCTACGTCCCCCATGACCCCAACCTTCTCCCTCCTCCTCCGTCCCCCCATGACCCCCAACCTTCTCCCTCCTCATGTCCCCCATGACCCCCAACCTTCTCCCTCCTCCTCATGTCCCCCATGACCCCCAACCTTCTCCCTCCTCCTCATGTCCCCATGACCCCCAACCTTCTCCCTCCTCCTCATGTCCCCCATGACCCCCAACCTTCTCCCTCCTCCTCATGTCCCCCATGACCCCAACCTTCTCCCTCCTCTTGTCCCCCCATGACCCCCAACCTTCTCCCCCTCCTCTTGTCCCCCATGACCCCCAACCTTCTCCCTCCTCCTCACGTCCCCCATGACCCCCAACCTTCTCCCTCCTCCTCACTTGTCCCCCATGACCCCCAACCTTCTCCCTCCTCCTTACGTCTTCCATGACCCCCAACCTTCTAACTCCTCCTCCACGTCCCCCATGACCCCAACCTTCTCCCTCCTCCTCACGTCCCCCATGACCCCCCAACCTTCTCCCTCCTCCTCACGTCCCCCCATGACCCCAACCTTCTCCCTCCTCCTCACGTCCCCCATGACCCCAACCTTCTCCCTCCTCCTCACGTCCCCCATGACCCCCCAACCTTCTCCCTCCTCATGTCCCCCATGACCCCCAACCTTCTCCCTCCTCCTCATGTCCCCCATGACCCCCAACCTTCTCCCCCTCCTCCTCATGTCCCCCATGACCCCCAACCTTCTCCCTCCTCCTCATGTCCCCCATGACCCCCAACCTTCTCCCTCCTCCTCATGTCCCCATGACCCCCAACCTTCTCCCTCCTCCTCACGTCCCCCATGACCCCCAACCCACACACCTTCCCACCCCAATTACACACACACCTTCCCACCCCAATTACCCCAATTACACACACACACCTTCCCACCCCAATTACCCCAACTACACACACACACCTTCCCACCCCAATTACCCCAACTACACACACACACCTTCCCACCCCAATTACCCCAATTACACACATACACCTTCCCACCCCAATTACCCCAATTACACATACACACCTTCCCACCCCAATTACACACACACACCTTCCCACCCCAACTACACACACACACCTTCCCACCCCAATTACCCCAATTACACACACACACCTTCCCACCCCAATTACCCCAATTACACACATAAACATTCCCACCCCAATTACACATACACACCTTCCCACCCCAATTACACACACACCTTCCCACCCCAATTACACACACACACCTTCCCACCCCAATTACACACACACACATACACACCTTCCCACCCCAATTACACACACACCTTCCCATCCCAATTACACACACACACCTTCCCACCCCAATTACACACACACACATACACACCTTCCCACCCCAATTACACACACACACCTTCCCACCCCAATTACACACACACACCTTCCCACCCCAATTACACACACACACATACACACCTTCCCACCCCAATTACACACACACACACACACACCTTCATCCCAATTACACACACACACCTTCCCACCCCAATTACACACACACCTTTCCCACCCCAATTACACACACACATACACACCTTCCCACCCCAATTACACACACACACACACACACCTTCCCACCCCAATTACACACACACCTTTCCCACCCCAATTACACACACACCTTCCCACCCCAATTACACACACCTTCCCACCCCAATTACACAACACACCTTCCCACCCCAATTACACACACACACACACACACCTTCCCACCCCAATTACACACACACACACACACACCTTCCCACCCCAATTACACACACACCTTCCCACCCCAATTACACACACACACCTTCCCATCCAATTACACACACACATACACACCTTCCCACCCCAATTACACACACACCTTCCCCCCCCCAATTACACACACACCTTCCCACCCCAATTACACACACACACCTTCCCACCCCCAATTACACACACACACATACACACCTTCCCACCCCAATTACACACACACACACACACACCTTCCCACCCCAATTACACACACACACCTTCCCACCCCAATTACACACACACACCTTCCCACCCCAATTACACACACACACATACACACCTTCCCACCCCAATTACACACACACACACACACACCTTCCCACCCCAATTACACACACACCTTCCCACCCCAATTACACACACACACACACCTTCCCACCCCAATTACACACACACACCTTCCCACCCCAATTACACACACACACCTTCCCACCCCAATTACACACACACCTTCCCACCCCAATTACACACACACACACCTTCCCACCCCAATTACACACACACACACCTTCCCACCCCAATTACACACACACACCTTCCCACCCCAATATACACACACACCTTCCCACCCCAATTACACACACACACACACACACACCTTCCCACCCCAATTACACACACACCTTCCCACCCCAATTACACACACACACCTTTCCCACCCCAATTACACACACACACACACACCTTCCCACCCCAATTACACACACACACCTTCCCACCCCAATTACACACACACCTTCCCACTCCAATTACACACACACACCTTCCCACTCCAATTACACACACACACCTTCCCACCCCAATTACACACACACACCTTCCCACCCCAATTACACACACACATCTTCCCACGCCAATTACACAGGAAAGGCACGTCTGTGGCTGTTAAAAGTTGTCTGGTGTGGTTCTGTTTAAAGGGTTCTGGTGTGGTTCTGTTTAAAGGGTTCTGGTGTGGTTCTGTTTAAAGGGTTCTGGTGTGGTTCTGTTTAAAGGGTTCTGGTGTGGTTCTGTTTAAAGGGTTCTGTTAAAATGCAGTCAAAGGGAAAGTGTCACAAATGGAACCCTATCCCCTTCATAGTGCACTACTGTTGACAAGAACCCTATGGGGGAATAGGGTGCCATTTGTTATAAAAATCCTCTAACTTTCACAGTAGCATCACTCTGTCTCTGTCTTCCAAGGTCAACAAACAAGAACTACTGCTGCATTAGTGGCCAACTGAGACCAGAGATACTACAGAGATCCTATTAAATGACTTCTGGTAAAGAAAAACGACAGCCAATAGCTGAAAGCACTTGAAAAAGCCCTATAGTTATCCTGTGTTGTTCACAGGCAAAATGTATTCTATTCCTTGAAAGAGAGGAGGGCAGAGGAGAGAGGAGAGGAGAGAAGGAGAGAAGGAGAGAGGAGAGAGGAGAGGAGAGGAGAGAGGAGGGGAGAGGAGAAGAAAGGAGGAGAGAGGGGAGAGAGAGGAGAGGAGAGGAGAGGAGAGGAGAGGAGAGGAGAGGAGAGGAGAGGAGGAGAGGAGAGGAGAGGAGAGGAGAGGAGAGTTTATATAACAGCCTGGATCCTAGTCCAGCAGTTTGTCTCCGGCTAGTCTGTTTGTTATCGTTTGTCGTGTCATCACTGTTACTCACAGCAGGAGAGAGGAGAGAGAGAAACACACTGCAGAGAGCGATAGGGAGAGAGAGAGATGGAGGGACTGAGGGAGAGAGGGAGAGAGCGAGATAGGGAGAGAGAGAGGCAGGAAGAGATAGGAGGGAGAAGTTGGAGAGAGGGAGGAGAGTGATAAGGGGAGAGGGGAAGAGAGATAGAGAGAGATGGAAAGAGTGAGGTAGAGCTAAGCTGTGTGTTTCTCTGTGTTTATCAGGGGGTTATTTCTGTAGCACTGCTAAGCTGTGTGTTTCTCTGTGTTTATCAGGGGGTTATTTCTGTAGCTCCGCTAAGCTGTGTGTTTCTCTGTGTTTATCAGGGGGTTATTTCTGTAGCACTGCTAAGCTGTGTGTTTCTCTGTGTTTATCAGGGGGTTATTTCTGTAGCACTGCTAAGCTGTGTGTTTCTCTGTGTTTATCAGGGGGTTATTTCTGTAGCACTGCTAAGCTGTGTGTTTCTCTGTGTTTATCAGGGGGTTATTTCTGTAGCTCTGCTAAGCTGTGTGTTTCTCTGTGTTTATCAGGGGGTTATTTCTGTAGCATTGCTAAGCTGTGTGTTTCTCTATGTTTATCAGGGGGTTATTTCTGTAGCTCTGCTAAGCTGTGTGTTTCTCTGTGTTTATCAGGGGGTTATTTCTGTAGCACCGCTAAGCTGTGTGTTTCTCTATGTTTATCAGGGGGTTATTTCTGTAGCTCTGCTAAGCTGTGTGTTTCTCTGTGTTTATCAGGGGTTATTTCTGTAGCTCTGCTAAGCTGTGTGTTTCTCTGTGTTTATCAGTGGGTTATTTCTGTAGCACTGCTAAGCTGTGTGTTTCTCTGTGTTTATCAGGGGGTTATTTCTGTAGCTCTGCTAAGCTGTGTGTTTCTCTGTGTTTATCAGGGGGTTATTTCTGTAGCTCTGCTAAGCTGTGTGTTTCTCTTTGTTTATCAGGGGGTTATTTCTGTAGCACCACTAAGCTGTGTGTTTCTCTGTGTTTATCAGGGGGTTATTTCTGTAGCTCTGCTAAGCTGTGTGTTTCTCTGTGTTTATCAGGGGGTTATTTCTGTAGCTCTGCTAAGCTGTGTGTTTCTCTGTGTTTATCAGGGGGTTATTTCTGTAGCTCTGCTAAGCTGTGTGTTTCTCTGTTTATCAGGAGGTTGTTAAGCTGTGTGTTTCTCTATGTTTATCAGGGGGTTATTTCTGTAGCTCTGCTAAGCTGTGTGTTTCTCTGTGTTTATCAGGGGGTTATTTCTGTAGCTCTGCTAAGCTGTGTGTTTCTCTGTGTTTATCAGGGGTTATTTCTGCAGCACTGCTAAGCTGTGTGTTTCTCTGTGTTTATCAGGGGGTTATTTCTGTAGCTCTGCTAAGCTGTGTGTTTCTCTGTGTTTATCAGGGGTTCTTTCTGTAGCTCTGCTAAGCTGTGTGTTTCTCTGTGTTTATCAGGGGTTATTTCTGTAGCTCTGCTAAGCTGTGTGTTTCTCTGTGTTTATCAGGGGGTTATTTCTGTAGCTCTGCTAAGCTGTGTGTTTCTCTGTGTTTATCAGGGGGTTATTTCTGTAGCACTGCTAAGCTGTGTGTTTCTCTGTGTTTATCAGGGGGTTATTTCTGTAGCTCTGCTAAGCTGTGTGTTTCTCTGTGTTTATCAGGGGGTTCTTTCTGTAGCTCTGCTAAGCTGTGGGCGCATCCTATTCCTTTATGGGTCCTGGTCAAAAGTAGCACACTATAAAGGGAATGGGGTGCCATTCTCTGGTCTAAAGTAGCACACTATAAAGGGAATGGGGTGCCATTCTCTGGTCTAAAGTAGCACACTATAAAGGGAATGGGGTGCCATTCTCTGGTCTAAAGTAGCACACTATAAAGGGAATGGGGTGCCATTCTCTGGTCTAAAGTAGCACACTATAAAGGGAATGGGGTGCCATTCTCTGGTCTAAAGTAGCACACTATAAAGGGAATGGGGTGCCATTCTCTGGTCTAAAGTAGCACACTATAAAGGGAATGGGGGTGCCATTCTCTGGTCTAAAGTAGCACACTATAAAGGGAATGGGGTGCCATTCTCTGGTCTAAAGTAGCACACTATAAAGGGAATGGGGTGCCATTCTCTGGTCTAAAGTAGCACACTATAAAGGGAATGGGGTGCCATTCTCTGGTCTAAAGTAGCACACTATAAAGGGAATGGGGTGCCATTCTCTGGTCTAAAGTAGCACACTATAAAGGGAATGGGGTGCCATTCTCTGGTCTAAAGTAGCACACTATAAAGGGAATGGGGTGCCATTCTCTGGTCTAAAGTAGCACACTATAAAGGGAATGGGGTGCCATTCTCTGGTCTAAAGTAGCACACTATAAAGGGAATGGGGTGCCATTCTCTGGTCTAAAGTAGCACACTATAAAGGGAATGGGGTGCCATTCTCTGGTCTAAAGTAGCACACTATAAAGGGAATGGGGTGCCATTCTCTGGTCTAAAGTAGTGCACTATATAGGGAATGGGGTGCCATTTGGGACGTAAGCTGTGTGTGACTCTACCTGCTATTCTGTCTGTTGATCACCATGACCACATGAAGGAAGACTAGTCATCTCCTGTAGAGATCACACAGACATGTCTGTTAAATGTAGCCTACGGTCTGTCTGACTGGGTTCTACATTCAAGACGTGACCAATGAGAAGGTAACGTATGTTGGAATCACAAATATAGCTTCAGTAGATTCAATGCCAATACATTTAGGATGTATACAGATTGGAAACATAGTTTCATCAGTCTATCGTTATGCATTATCTATTGATTTGCCTCAATTAGTTCATATTACTAGACTCTAGTATCAATTAGTTAATATTACTAGGCTCTAGTATCAATTAGTTCATATTACTAGACCCTAGTATCAATTAGTTCATATTACTAGACCCTAGTATCAATTAGTTCATATTACTAGACCCTAGTGTCAATTAGTTCATATTACTAGACTCTAGTGTCAATTAGTTCATATTACTAGACTCTAGTATCAATTAGGCCCTAGTTGCAGTCAGCAGACATGAGTCTTATCAGGATTTGTCTCCCAAATGGCACCATCTATCTCTCTCTCTCTCTCTCTCTCTCTCTCTCTCTCTCTCTCCCTCTCTCCCTCTCTCCCTCTCTGCTATTCCCTCTCTCCTTCTCTGTCTCTCTGCTATTCCCTCTCTCCTCTCTGTCTCTCTGCTATTCCCTCTCCCTCTCTGTCTCTCTGCTATTCCCTCTCTCCTTCTCTCCCTCTCTGCTATTCCCTCTCTCCATCTCTGTCTCTCTGCTATTCCCTCTCTCCTTCTCTGTCTCTCTTCTATTCCCTCTCTCCTCTCTGTCTCTCTGCTATTCCCTCTCTCCTCTCTGTCTCTCTGCTATTCCCTCTCCCTCTCTGTCTCTCTGCTATTCCCTCTCTCCTTCTCTGTCTCTCTGCTATTCCCTCTCTCCCTCTCTGTCTCTCTGCTATTCCCTCTCCTTCTCTGTCTCTCTGCTATTCCCTCTCTCCTTCTCTGTCTCTCTGCTATTCCCTCTCTCCTCTCTGTCTCTCTGCTATTCCCTCTCTCCTTCTGTCTCTCTGCTATTCCCTCTCCTTCTCTGTCTCTCTGCTATTCCCTCTCTCCCTCTCTGCTATTCCCTCTCTCCCTCTCTGTCTCTCTGCTATTCCCTCTTCTACCACTAGAGGGCACTGTGTGTGAACTAAACCCCCCATCACCTCCACACTACACGTTACTCTCATCTTCCCTGTGTGGTTTTTCATTTCATTCATACACATAGGATGCTTCCCAAATGGCACCCTATTCTCTTTACAGTGCACTGTTCTGGTCAAAAGTAGTGCACTATATAGGGTGCCACTTGGGACTCAACCAGAGATGCTGAAACTCCTGCCTGCCTCCTGCCTGCCCGTTGCTGTGAAATGTAGATATTAATATGGATATTGGAGTCCTGTTTGGTGATTCAACAAATAGAAACCTGAGCTATATAGAGGGAGAGGAGAAAAGCAGAATATTCACTGAGGGAAATATGACCACTGTGTTTAAATGCACTTTCTAGTGCACACACACACACACACACACACACAGTAGTAGCCAGCTCTGTCCCTCCCGGGGTGCTCTAGGGGTGGGCACAGCGCCCATCCCGTTTATTTCCTGCCAGACCAGAAGTCTGAAATGCTCCCCAGAGCCACGACACATGCAGACTCTCCATGCCAAGGCCTCTGAGTGTGTGTTAGTGTGGAGTTATGTTGTGTTTTATTGTTGGAGTCTGTGTTAGTGTGGAGTTATGTTGTGTTTTATTGTTGGAGTCTGTGTTAGTGTGGAGTTATGTTGTGTTTTATTGTTGGAGTCTGTGTTAGTGTGGAGTTATGTTGTGTTTTATTGTTGGAGTCTGTGTTAGTGTGGAGTTATGTTGTGTTTTATTGTTGGAGTCTGCGTTAGTGTGGAGTTATGTTGTGTTTTATTGTTGGAATCTGCGTTAGTGTGGAGTTATGTTGTGTTTTATTGTTGGAGTCTGTGTTAGTGTGGAGTTATGTTGTGTTTTTATTGTTGGAGTCTGTGTTAGTGTGGAGTTATGTTGTGTTTTATTGTTGGAGTCTGTGTTAGTGTGGAGTTATGTTGTGTTTTATTGTTGGAATCTGCGTTAGTGTGGAGTTATGTTGTGTTTTATTGTTGGAGTCTGTGTTAGTGTGGAGTTATGTTGTGTTTTATTGTTGGAGTCTGCGTTAGTGTGGAGTTATGTTGTGTTTTATTGTTGGAATCTGTGTTAGTGTGGAGTTATGTTGTGTTTTATTGTTGGAGTCTGTGTTAGTGTGGAGTTATGTTGTGTTTTATTGTTGGAGTCTGTGTTAGTGTGGAGTTATGTTGTGTTTTATTGTTGGAGTCTGTGTTAGTGTGGAGTTATGTTGTGTTTTATTGTTGGAGTCTGTGTTAGTGTGGAGTTATGTTGTGTTTTATTGTTGGAGTCTGTGTTAGTGTGGAGTTATGTTGTGTTTTATTGTTGGAGTCTGTGTTAGTGTGGAGTTATGTTGTGTTTTATTGTTGGAGTCTGTGTTAGTGTGGAGTTATGTTGTGTTTTATTGTTGGAGTCTGTGTTAGTGTGGAGTTATGTTGTGTTTTATTGTTGGAGTCTGTGTTAGTGTGGAGTTATGTTGTGTTTTTATTGTTGGAGTCTGTTTTAGTGTGGAGTTATATTGTGTTTTATTGTTGGAGTCTGCGTTAGTGTGGAGTTATGTTGTGTTTTATTGTTGGAGTCTGTGTTAGTGTGGAGTTATGTTGTGTTTTATTGTTGGAGTCTGTGTTAGTGTGGAGTTATGTTGTGTTTTATTGTTGGAATCTATGTTAGTGTGTTTTATGCTTCTGTAATGTTGTACAGTGGCTTTGCTGTGTCCTTGAGGGTTTGTGTTACTTTGACTATAGTATAGTAGTAGTATAGTAGTAGTAGTATAGTAGTAGTAGTATAGTAGTAGTAGTATAGTAGTAGTAGTATAGTAGTAGTAGTATAGTAGTAGTAGTAGTAGTAGTAGGGTAGTAGTAGTAGTAGTAGTAGTATAGGGTAGTAGTAGTTGTAGTGAGTATAGTAGTAGTAGTAGTATAGTAATAGTAGTATAGTGGTAGTAGTATAGTAGTAGTAGTGGTATAGTAGTAGTGGTATAGTAGTAGTATAGTAGTAGTAGTAGTAGTAGTAGTGGTAGTATAGTAGTAGTATAGTAGTAGTATAGTAGTAGTAACCACCCATACACAAAAATGTATGCACGCATGACTGTAAGTCGCTTTGGATAAAAGCGTCTGCTAAATGGCATTATTATTATTATTATTTAGTAGTATAGTAGTAGTATAGTAATAGTAGTATAGTAATAGTAGTATAGTAATAGTAGTATAGTAGTAGTAGTAGTAGTAGTAGTAGTGGTGAGTAGTAGTAGTGGTAGTAGTAGTAGTATAGTAGTAGTATTCTAGTAGTAGTATTCTAGTAGTAGTATAGTAGTAGTAGTATTCCAGTAGTAGTATAGTAGTGAGTATAGTAGTAGTAGTAGTAGTAGTAGTAGTAGTAGTAGTATAGTAGTAGTATTCCAGTAGTAGTATAGTAGTAGTATAGTAGTAGTAGTAGTAGTAGTAGTGTAGTAGTAGTGAGTATAGTAGTAGTATAGTAGTAGTAACCACCCATACACAAAATGTATGCACGCATGACTGTAAGTCGCTTTGGATAAAAGTGTCTGCTAAATGGCATATTATTATTATTATTTAGTAGTATAGTAATAGTAGTATAGTAATAGTAGTATAGTAGTAGTAGTAGTAGTATAGTAGTAGTAGTAGTATTCTAGTAGTAGTATAGTAGTAGTAGTATAGTAGTAGTAGTAGTATTCTAGTAGTAGTATAGTAGTAGTAGTAGTAGTATAGTAGTAGTAGTATAGTATTAGTAGTATTCCAGTGAGTAGTATAGTAGTAGTAGTAGTAGTGGTAGTAGTGAGTATAGTAGTAGTATAGTAGTAGTATAGTAGTAGTATTCTAGTAGTAGTATTCTAGTAGTAGTATAGTAGTAGTAGTATAGTAGTAGTAGTATAGTATTAGTAGTATCCCAGTAGTAGTATAGTAGTAGTAGTAGTAGTAGTATAGTAGTAGTATTCCAGTAGTAGTATTCTAGTAGTAGTATAGTAGTAGTAGTATAGTAGTAGTAGTATTCTAGTAGTATTCCAGTAGTAGTATAGTAGTAGTATTCTAGTAGTATTCTAGTAGTATTCCAGTAGTAGTATGGTAGTAGTAGTATTCTAGTAGTATTCTAGTAGTATTACAGTAGTAGTATAGTGTAGTACCTCTCTCCTGCTGTAATGCTGTAGCACCGCTCCTCCCGCCCTCTATTGGTCTGCAGGTTGATGGAGGATGTCTGGAGAGGAGGAGGAGAGGAGGAGCTCCCTGGGGCTGCCGTTCCCGACAACACCTTTTGGCCACCGGTCATGTGTGCGGTCACCATGGCAACGGGAGCTGTCTTGGTGGCCGGGTTGGCCGGTAGAACGGAGATGGAGATGCTTTGGGAGGAGGGAGGAGGAGGGGGCTTGATGAGGGAGAGGGGCTTGGTGGTCCCCCCTATGGGACAACTTCTAACAGCCATTTTCTGTTGAGGGAGAGAGAGGGGAGAGAGGAGGAGAGAGGAGGAGGAGAGAGAGAGAGAGAGAGAGAGAGAGAGAGAGAGAGAGAGAGAGAGAGAGAGAGAGAGACGGTTAGAAACTAGAGATAAAAACAGGAATGGCCAGTGGTTTGGTAGTGGTGGTGACCTTGGGAGTGTTGCTTGACTCAAAGTGATGCAGATTCAATGCTGCTTCATTAACTCTGGAGTACATTTAGAGAACACCTTGGTGCTTCAAACATGCACAGTGGAAATGATGCTAAAACTGAACCTAAAGGAGAAATTTCTAAACATTGGCACAGATCCAGGGTCAGTGGGAGAGACAGGGTTGTGACTAGACTGAGGTAGATCAATGGTAGAGACAGGGTTGGCACAGATCCAGGGTCAGTGGTAGAGACAGGGTTGGCACAGATCCAGGGTCAGTGGTAGAGACAGGGTTGGGACTAGACTGAGGTAGATCAATGGTAGAGACAGGGTTGGCACAGATCCAGGGTCAGTGGGAGAGACAGGGTTGGGACTAGACTGAGGTAGATCAGTGGTAGAGACAGGGTTGGCACAGATCCAGGGTCAGTGGTACAGGGTCTCCTGTCTCTCTAAACCCACACCCCTCTACTCTCCTGTCTCTCTACTCCCACCCCCTCTACTCTCCTGTCTCTCTACCCCACCCCTCTACTCTCCTGTCTCACTACCCCACCCCTCTACTCTCCTGTCTCTCTACCCCCCACCCCCACCCCTCTACTCTCCTGTCTCTCTACCCCCACCCCCTCTACTCTCCTGTCTCTCTACCCCACCCCCTCTACTCTCCTGTCTCTCTACCCCCACCCCCTCTACTCTCCTGTCTCTCTACCCCCACCCCCTCTACTCTCCTGTCTCTCTACCCCCACCCCCTCTACTCTCCTGTCTCTCTACCCCCACCCTCTACTCTCCTGTCTCTCAACCCCCACCCCCTCTACTCTCCTGTCTCTCTACCCCACCCCCTCTACTCTCCTGTCTCTCTACCCCCACCCCCTCTACTCTCTGTCTCTCTACCCCCACCTCCTCTACTCTCCTGTCTCTCTACCCCCACCCCCTCTACTCTCCTGTCTCTCTACCCCCACCCCCTCTACTCTCCCTGTCTCACTACCCCCAACCCCCTCTACTCTCCTGTCTCTCTACCCCCACCCCCTCTACTCTCCTGTCTCTCTACCCCCCACCCTCTACTCTCCTGTCTCACTACCCCCCACCCCCCTCTACTCTCCTGTCTCTCTACCCCACCCCCTCTACTCTCCTGTCTCACTACCCCCACCCCCTCTACTCTCCTGTCTCTCTACCCCCACCCCCTCTACTCTCCTGTCTCACTACCCCACCCCCTCTACTCTCCTGTCTCTACCCCACCCCCCTCTACTCTCTGTCTCACTACCCCCACCCCCTCTACTCTCCTGTCTCTCTACCCCCACCCCCTCTACTCTCCTGTCTCTCTACCCCCACCCCTCTACTCTCCTGTCTCACTACCCCCCACCCCTCTACTCTCCTGTCTCTCTCTACCCCCACCCCTCTACTCTCCTGTCTCTCTACCCCCACCCCTCTACTCTCCTGCTCTCTACCCCACCCCTCTACTCTCCTGTCTCTCTACCCCACCCCCTCTACTCTCCTGTCTCACTACCCCCACCCCTCTACTCTCCTGTCTCTCTACCCCCACCCCCTCTACTCTCCTGTCTCTCTACCCCCACCCCCTCTACTCTCCTGTCTCTCTACCCCCACCCCCTCTACTCTCCTGTCTCTCTACCCCCCACCCCTCTACTCTCCTGTCTCTCTACCCCACCCCTCTACTCTCCTGTCTCTCTACCCCCACCCCTCTACTCTCCTGTCTCTCTATCCCCACCCCCTCTACTCTCCTGTCTCTCTACCCCCACCCCCTCTACTCTCCTGTCTCTCTACCCCCACCCCTCTACTCTCCTGTCTCTCTACCCCCACCCCTCTACTCTCCTGTCTCTCTACCCCCACCCCTCTACTCTCCTGTCTCTCTACCCCCACCCCCTCTACTCTCCTGTCTCTCTACCCCCCACCCCCTCTACTCTCCTGTCTCTCTACCCCCACCCCCTACTCTCCTGTCTCTCTACCCCCACCCCTCTACTCTCCTGTCTCTCTACCCCCACCCCCTCTACTCTCCTGTCTCTCTACCCCCCCCCCCCTCTACTCTCCTGTCTCACTACTCCACCCCCCTCTACTCTCCTGTCTCTCTACCCCCACCCCTCTACTCTCCTGTCTCACTACCCCCACCCCCTCTACTCTCCTGTCTCACTACCCCCCACCCCCCTCTACTCTCCTGTCTCTCTACCCCCACCCCCTCTACTCTCCTGTCTCTCTACCCCCACCCCCTCTACTCTCCTGTCTCTCTACCCCCACCCCTCTACTCTCCTGTCTCTCTACCCCCACCCCCTCTACTCTCCTGTCTCTCTACCCCAACCCTCTACTCTCCTGTCTCACTACCCCCCCCCCCTCTACTCTCCTGTCTCTCTACCCCCCACCCCACCCCCCTCTACTCTCCTGTCTCTCTACCCCCCACCCCTCTACTCTCCTGTCTCTCTACCCCCACCCCTCTACTCTCCTGTCTCTCTACCCCCACCCCCTCTACTCTCCTGTCTCTCTACCCCCCACCCCTCTACTCTCCTGTCTCTCTACCCCCACCCCTCTACTCTCCTGTCTCTCTACCCCCACCCCCTCTACTCTCCTGTCTCACTACCCCCCACCCCTCTACTCTCTGTCTCTCTACCCCCACCCCCACCCCCTCTACTCTCCTGTCTCTCTACCCCCACCCCTCTACTCTCTGTCTCTCTACCCCCACCCCCTCTACTTTCCTGTCTCTCTACCCCCACCCCCTCTACTCTCCTGTCTCTCTACCCCCACCCCCTCTACTCTCCTGTCTCTCTACCCCCACCCCCTCTACTCTCCTGTCTCTCTACCCCCACCCTCTACTCTCCTGTCTCTCTACCCCCCACCCTCTACTCTCCTGTCTCACTACCCCCACCCCCCTCTACTCTCCTGTCTCTCTACCCCCACCCCTCTACTCCCCTGTCTCTCTACCCCCACCCTCTACTCTCCTGTCTCTCTACCCCCCACCCCTCTACTCTCCTGTCTCTCTACCCCCACCCCTCTACTCTCCTGTCTCTCTACCCCCCACCCTCTACTCTCCTGTCTCTCTACCCCCCACCCCCTCTACTCTCCTGTCTCTCTACCCCCACCCCCTCTACTCTCCTGTCTCACTACCCCCACCCCCTCTACTCTCCTGTCTCACTACCCCCACCCCCTCTACTCTCCTGTCTCACTACCCCCCACCCCTCTACTCTCCTGTCTCTCTACCCCACTCCCTCTACTCTCTGTCTCTCTACCCCCACCCCCTCTACTCTCCTGTCTCACTACCCCCACCCCTCTACTCTCCTGTCTCTCCCCCCCACCCCCTCTACTCTCCTGTCTCTCTACCCCCACCCCCACCCCCTCTACTCTCCTGTCTCACTACCGCCACCCCCTCTACTCTCCTGTCTCTCTACCCCCACCCCCTCTACTCTCCTGTCTCTCTACCCCCCACCCCCTCTACTCTCCTGTCTCACTACCCCCCACCCCCTCTACTCTCTCCTGTCTCTCTACCCCACCCCCTCTACTCCCCTGTCTCTCTACCCCCCACCCCCTCTACTCCCCTGTCTCTCTACCCCCACCCCCTCTACTCTCCTGTCTCACTACCCCCACCCCTCTACTCTCCTGTCTCTCCCCCCCACCCCCTCTACTCCCCTGTCTCTACCCTCACCCCCTCTACTCCCCTGTCTCTCTACCCCCCACCCCCTCTCTAGTCAGTTAAGAAAATACATCTTCCAAAGCCTATATAAGTGTATCTCTGTTTCGCTCTTCTTCACCCTGCTAGCACCACTGACAGAACAGGCAGGCACTCTAAATATTTTATATTCCATTCCACTGCCCCCTTCCTATTTCAACGCTCTCTTTTATGGTTTTCTATGGAGTACAGGGGGGTGGGGGAGAGGTGGAGACGGGGAGGAGAAAAGAGGGGGAAAGTGCTTTTCAGTTCTCAGCTGGGTTCTGTCTAAAAGGCGTCCGCATGCTCCAAACAGTTCGGATCAGTTGGTGCCTTTACTGTACAATGACGACATACTGTGATCTTTTTGTTCGTTTTGTACTTCGGCAAGGGGTTTACTCTCGAGGTAAGCCGAGGTAAGTCGGTAGCCGAAGTCCACGCCTCCTCGTCGGCGATTGGTCAACAGTAGGGATTCTTGAGTGAAGTGACTGTTGACATTCAACCAGAGACGACTAGTCCCCATGCACATCCTTTCACTTGAGAAATACTGCACCAAACATCCTGGTCAGATGCTAAATTGTGCGACTAAGATCTCCTTGGCAAAAATGTCAAAATCAATGACATATTTCTTGAGTTATCTTAGATTAATTCAGACTATTTTGAGAAGTGATTACTGGCTAAGGTGTCTGAAAATGGACAAACAGTACTAATACAGATTTTTTTTCTTGTTTTTCAATCAAATGTCTTTTAAGGAAGTATGCGAGCACAATCTTTCGGTTTGGCTAGCCAAGCTCAGCTAGGCACCAGCCGAACTCTCTCTCTTTCTCTTTGTCTTTCTCTCTACTCGAACACTCTGTTCTACAGGCATCACACAGGGGCTTTATTTAGTAAACTGTTCTACAGGCATCACACAGGGCTTTCTTTAGTAAACTCTGTTCTACAGGCATCACACAGGGCTTTATTTAGTAAACTGTTCTACAGGCATCACACAGGGCTTTATTTAGTAAACTCTGTTCTACAGGCATCACACAGGGGCTTTATTTAGGAAACTCTGTTCTACAGGCATCACACAGGGCTTTATTTAGGAAACTCTGTTCTACAGGCATCACACAGGGGCTTTATTTAGTAAACTCTGTTCTACAGGCATCACACAGGGCTTTATTTAGGAAACTCTGTTCTACAGTCATCACACAGGGCTTTATTTAGTAAACTCTGTTCTACAGGCATCACACAGGGCTTTATTTAGGAAACTCTGTTCTACAGGCATCACACAGGGCTTTATTTAGTCAACTCTGTTCTACAGGCATCACACAGGGCTTTAGTAAACTCTGTTCTACAGGCATCACACAGGGCTTTATTTAGTAAACTCTGTTCTACAGGCATCACACAGGGCTTTATTTAGTCAACTCTGTTCTACAGGCATCACACAGGGCTTTATTTAGTCAACTCTGTTCTACAGGCATCACACAGGGCTTTAGTAAAGAGCTTTCAGAACGCTCCCTGCCTCCTGATGGTTCTTTGAGTACTCCACAAATAGATAACACTCAGTTCACACTAACATTATCAACTCAACTACTCCCAGAAAGAAAAGACGGGATGTTCAGAAAGAAAGAAAGAAGGCAAGAAAGAAAGGTAGAGAATGAAAGAGTCCAGGTGACCAACCACTTCTGGGGCTCAGTCTGTCTGGAACGTCTTGAGTCATTCTGTTGACTGTCCTTTAGTTCAGTCTGTCTTGAGTCATTCTGTTGACTGTCCTTTAGTTCAGTCTGTCTTTAGTCATTCTGTTGACTGTCCTTTAGTTCAGTCTGTCTTTAGTCATTCTGTTGACTGTCCTTTAGTTCAGTCTGTCTGGAACGTCTTGAGTCATTCTGTTGACTGTCCTTTAGTTCAGTCTGTCTTGAGTCATTCTGTTGACTGTCCTTTAGTTCAGTCTGTCTTTAGTCATTCTGTTGACTGTCCTTTAGTTCAGTCTGTCTGGAACGTCTTGAGTCATTCTGTTGACTGTCCTTTAGTTCAGTCTGTCTTGAGTCATTCTGTTGACTGTCCTTTAGTTCAGTCTGTCTTGAGTCATTCTGTTGACTGTCCTTTAGTTCAGTCTGTCTGGAACGTCTTGAGTCATTCTGTTGACTGTCCTTTAGTTCAGTCTGTCTTGAGTCATTCTGTTGACTGTCCTTTAGTTCAGTCTGTCTGGAACGTCTTGAGTCATTCTGTTGACTGTCCTTTAGTTCAGTCTGTCTTGAGTCATTCTGTTGACTGTCCTTTAGTTCAGTCTGTCTTGAGTCATTCTGTTGACTGTCCTTTAGTTCAGTCTGTCTTGAGTCATTCTGTTGACTGTCCTTTAGTTCAGTCTGTCTTGAGTCATTCTGTTGACTGTCCTTTAGTTCAGTCTGTCTTGAGTCATTCTGTTGACTGTCCTTTAGTTCAGTCTGTCTTTAGTCATTCTGTTGTCTGTCCTTTAGTTCAGTCTGTCTGGAACGTCTTGAGTCATTCTGTTGACTGTCCTTAGTTCAGTCTTCTATTCTGTTGTTTATTAGTTCAGTCTGTCTTGAGTCATTCTGTTGACTGTCCTTTAGTTCAGTCTTCTGGACGTCTTGAGTCATTCTGTTGACTGTCCTTTAGTTCAGTCTGTCTGGACGTCTTGAGTCATTCTGTTGACTGTCCTTTAGTTCAGTCTGTCTGGAACGTCTTGAGTCATTCGTTGACTGTCCTTTAGTTCAAGTCTGTCTGGGCCGTCTTGAGTCATTCTGTTGACTGTCCTTTAGTTCAGTCTGTCTAATCTGAGTCATTCTGTTGACTGTCCTTTAGTTCAGTCTGTCTGGAACGTTTGAGTCATTCTGTTGACTGTCCTTTAGTTCAGTCTGTCTTGAGTCATTCTGTTGACTGTCCTTTAGTTCAGTCTGTCTTGAGTCATTCTGTTGACTGTCCTTTAGTTCAGTCTGTCTTGAGTCATTCTGTTGACTGTACTTTAGTTCAGTCTGTCTTGAGTCATTCTGTTGACTGTCCTTTAGTTCAGTCTGTCTTGAGTCATTCTGTTGACTGCTCCTTTAGTTCAGTCTGTCTTTAGTCATTCTGTTGACTGTCCTTTAGTTCAGTCTGTCTGGGCGTCTTGAGTCATTCTGTTGACTGTCCTTTAGTTCAGTCTGTCTTGAGTCATTCTGTTGACTGTCCTTTAGTTCAGTCTGTCTTGAGTCATTCTGTTGACTGTCCTTTAGTTCAGTCTGTCTTTGAGTCATTCTGTTGACTGTCCTTTAGTTCAGTCTTGGTCTTGAGTCATTCTGTTGACTGTCCTTTAGTTCAGTCTGTCTTTAGTCATTCTGTTGACTGTCCTTTAGTTCAGTCTGTCTTGAGTCATTCTGTTGACTGTCCTTTAGTTCAGTCTGTCTTGAGTCATTCTGTTGACTGTCCTTTAGTTCAGTCTGTCTTAGTCATTCTGTTGACTGTCCTTTAGTTCAGTCTGTCTTTAGTCATTCTGTTGACTGTCCTTTAGTTCAGTCTGTACTTGAGTCATTCTGTTGACTGTCCTTTAGTTCGGTCTGTCTTTAGTCATTCTGTTGACTGTCCTTTAGTTCAGTCTGTCTTGAGTCATTCTGTTGACTGTCCTTTAGTTCAGTCTGTCTTTAGTCATTCTGTTGACTGTCCTTTAGTTCAGTCTGTCTTGAGTCATTCTGTTGACTGTCCTTTAGTTCAGTCGAGTCATTCTGTTGACTGTCTGCTTTAGTTCAGTCTGTCAGCTTTAGTCATTCTTTCATTGACTGTCCTTTAGTTCAGTCTGTCTTTAGTCATTCTGTTGACTGTCCTTTAGTTCAGTCTGTCTTGAGTCATTCTGTACACTGTCCTTTAGTCTGAGTATGTCTTAGTCATTCTGTTGACTGTCCTTTAGTTCAGTCTGTCTGCTTAGTCATTCTGTTGACTGTCCTTTAGTTCAGTCTGTCTTTAGTCATTCTGTTGACTGTCCTTTAGTTCAGTCTGTCTTTAGTCATTCTGTTGACTGTCCTTTAGTTCAGTCTGTCTTTAGTCATTCTGTTGACTGTCCTTTAGTTCAGTCTGTCTGTGAGTCATTCTGTTGACTGTCCTTTAGTTCAGTCTGTCTTTAGTCATTCTGTTGACTGTCCTTTTAGTTCAGTCTGTCTTTAGTCATTCTGTTGACTGTCCTTTAGTTCAGTCTGGGTCTTTAGTCATTCTGTTGACTGTCCTTTAGTTCAGTCTGTCTGGAACGTCTTGAGTCATTCTGTTGACTGTCCTTTAGTTCAGTCTGTCTTTAGTCATTCTGTTGACTGTCCTTTAGTTCAGTCTGTCTTGAGTCATTCTGTTGACTGTCCTTTAGTTCAGTCTGTCTGAGCTGGACTGCTTTGTAGTCGTCTTGAGTCATTCTGTTGACTGTCCTTTAGTTCAGTCTGTCTTTAGTCATTCTGTTAGACTGTCCTTTAGTTCAGTCTGTCTTTAGTCATTCTGTTGACTGTCCTTTAGTTCAGTCTGTCTGAACGTTGAGTCATTCTGTTGACTGTCCTTTAGTTCAGTCTGTCTTTAGTCATTCTGTTGACTGTCCTTTAGTTCAGTCTACGTCTTTAGTCATTCTGTTGACTGTCCTTTAGTTCAGTCTGTGGAAGCTTGAGTCATTCTGTTGACTGTCCTTTAGTTCAGTCTGGGTCTTGAGTCATTCTGTTGACTGTCCTTTAGTTCAGTCTGTCTTGAGTCATTCTGTTGACTGTCCTTTAGTTCAGTCTGTCTTTAGCTCATTCTGTTGACTGTCCTTTAGTTCAGTCTGTCTTGAGTCATTCTGTTGACTGTCCTTTAGTTCAGTCTGTCTGGAGCACGTCTTGAGTCACTCTGTTGACTGTCCTTTAGTTCAGTCTGCCTTTGATCATTCTGTTGACTGTCCTTTAGTTCAGTCTGTCTGGAGCGTCTTGGAGTCATTCTGTTGACTGTCCTTTGGATTCAGTCTGTCTGGAGCGTCTTGAGTCATTCTGTTGACTGTCCTTTCGTTCGGTCTTGTCTTTGTCATTCTGTTGACTGTCCTTTAGTTCAGTCTGTGGAACTTAGTCCATTCTGTTGACTGTCCTTTAGTTCAGTCTGGCTGGAAC
This sequence comes from Coregonus clupeaformis, assembly GCF_020615455.1. Classification (NCBI taxonomy): domain Eukaryota; kingdom Metazoa; phylum Chordata; class Actinopteri; order Salmoniformes; family Salmonidae; genus Coregonus; species Coregonus clupeaformis. The sequence goes on from NW_025536350.1 coordinate 59,277, forward strand.
GTCTTGGGTCATTCTGTTGACTGTCCTTTAGTTCAGTCTGCTTTAGTCATTCTGTTGACTGTCTTTAGTGCCAGTCTGTCTGGAACGGATTAGTCTCGTTGACTGGGGTCCTTTAGTTCAGTCTGTCTGGGGCGTCTTGGGTCATTCTGTTGACTGTCCTTTAGTTCAATTGTCTGTCTTTAGTCATTCTGTTGACTGTCCTTTAGTTCAGTCTGTCTTTAGCGTTGACTGTCCTGTGTTGAGTCATTCTGTTGACTGTCCTTTGTTCAGTCTGTCTTAGTCATTCTGTTGACTGTCTTTAGTTCAGTCTGTCTTGAGTCATTCTGTTGACTGTCCTTTAGTTCAGTCTGTCTTGAGTTATTCTGTTGACTGTCTTTTAGTTCAGTCCGTCTTGAGTCATTCTGTTGACTGTCCTTTAGTTCAGTCTGTCTTGAGTCATTCTGTTGACTGTCCTTTAGTTCAGTCTGTCTTTAGTCATTCTGTCTGCAGTGCAGTATGTCCATTATGTATCTTCCTCTGTGAAGAAACATGAGAAGTAAGTCTCTCTATTGCGGGTGTAATTTACTTTGAAGAATAATCCAACCAAATGATCTCTAGTCAGTTCAGAAGAACAGAGAGTGGGAGAGAGAGGGGGAGATGGTGTGGGATGGAAAGATTGTACACTAAAACCAGATAACAGAGACCAGACCAGGACACACAGAGACCAGACCAAGAACACAAATGGGTAAAGCAGCATATGAGAATGTTAATCAGGTAGCTAAGGACCATCCCTGTCAGACTCCATTAATGACTCAGTTCGAGGGAGAGGAGAGGAGAGGAGAGGATGGAGAGAGGGAGAGAGAGGAGGGTAGTAGTGTGGTGGGTGGGAAGGGGAGAGAGAGAAGTGGTGGAAAAGAGGAGAGAGTAGAGTTGTTGGGGTAGGTCCCTATATGGGTTAGGGAAGAGGAGAGAGTAGAGTTGGGGGTGGGGGTCCGATTATAAAAGAGGGAGAGGGGGTGGGGTCGGATGATAAGGGTAAGGGGAAGAGGGGAGAGGAGAGAGGGGGTGGGGGTCCGTTATAAGGGGTTAGGGAAGAGGAGAGAGGTAGGAGTTGGGGTGGGGGTGTATTTTATAAGGGTAGGGAAGAGGAGAAGAGGGGTGGGGAGGTAGGAAGGAGTAGAGTTGGGGTGGGGCGTATAGGGAAGAGGAGAGAGTAGAGTGGGGGTGTGGGGGTCGTATTTATAAGGGTTAGGGGGAAGAGGGAGAGATAGAGTTGGGGTGGGGGTCGATTTGGCAAGGGTTAGGGAAGAGGAGAGAGTAGAGTTGGGGTGGGGGTCGATATAGGGGTAGAAAGGAGAGAGTAGAGTTGGGGTGGGGGTAGAAAGGGGTTAGGGAAGAGGAGAGAGTAGAGTTGGGGTGGGGGTTCATGATATAAGGGTTAGGGAAGAGGGAGAGAGTAGGAGTTGGGGTGGGGTTCAGCATTTGGTAGGGAAGAGGAGAGAGTAGAGTTGGGGTGGGGGTCGTAGTGGGAGAGGGGAGAGAGTAGAGTGGGGTGGGGTAAATTTAGGGATAGGGAAGAGGAGAGAGAGAGTTGGGGGTGGGGGGGAAAAGGAGAGAAGAGAGAGAGGGGGGGGAGATTTTTATAAGGGAGGAAGAGGAGAGAGTAAAGAGTTGGGGTGGGAAGGGGAGGGAAGAGGAGAGAGTAGAGTTGGGGTGGGGGTCCGTATTATAAGGGTTAGGGAAGAGAGAGAGTAGAGTTGGGGTGGGGGGTCCGTACTATAAGGGTTAGGAAGAGGAGAGAGTAGAGTTGGGGTGGGGGTCCGTATCATATGGGTTAGGGAAGAGGAGAGAGGGGGTGGGGGGGGTGTATATATGGTTAGGAAGAGGAGAGAGGGGGTGGGGGTCGTATATAAGGGTTAGGGGAAGAGGAGAGAGTAGAGTTGGGGTGGGGGGTAGTATATAAGGGGTTGAGGAGAGGGGTAGTTGGAAAACTAA